>NW_028148676.1:0-127013 GCF_965153285.1 Podarcis tiliguerta | reverse complement strand
ATACAGCTTACACACTTTGCTGGAGCTTTGTTGCTCTGCTTTACCTGCAAACCTCTTACAAGATCTCTTTTCTGTAGATCCAGAATGACGTTGGTGTCTCTATGTCCAAGCCTTCTGTGCCATAGGTCCAGATCTGCTTCATCCTTCTGGCTGGAATGTGCCACTTTTGCAGACTGGTTTTCTGAAAGATCAAGCTCATATACACCATTTATTAGCTTTGCTTGAGCAAACACTTTGCCATTTCTAGTCACTTTACATTCTCCATTTCCAAATGTGATCTGGAAACCTTTCTTGTCCAATGTGGACACGCTGATTAAATTGCAGCTCAGCTCTGGAACATACAAAACTCTAGAGATTGTGTTCTCAATGCATTCATTGTTTATATTGCATTTCAAGCTCATGGAACCTGCACCTTTTGCTTTAACAATGTTGCCATCTGCAATCTCAATTTCAGATCCTTCTTCATCATTTATCTCATTAATCTCATTAAAATAGTCCTTTTTATATGAAAAATGCGAACTGGCGCCTGAATCTAAAATCCATTTATTACGTTTATTTTCACGATTCTGGACAGCTAAATTCCTTTCTTGCAGTAACCATGTGCATTCACATTTCCCCTTCTTTTCCCCTTTTGGCTGAAAGGGGTGGGGTTTCTTTGCTTTAGGAGCCCTGCAATTCTTTGCAATGTGTCCTTCTTTGTTACAATTGAAACAAATCACCTTCTTAGGCATCTCTTTGGACTTTGTAAATTGCCTAGATGCATAACTGCTGTCCTTCCTTCCAGCATTTCTCACTGGAGATTCAGCTCTATCTCTGCATTCTTCTTTTAAATAACCAATCAAGTCTTTAAAAGTCAGACCTTGTCTATGGTCCATCAAACTTACAAATGCGCTAAAGCGTGGTCCAAGCGATGATAACAAAAATGCTATCTTTGTATCTTCATCAAAAGCTTTGGGAGTCAGATCAATTCTTTGAATAATCTCAGTAAACTTGTTGATGTGCTCTGTGAATTCCTCTTTTGAATTCATCCTCAATCTGGTTAATTTACACACCAAGTTTCTGAAGCAGTTTATGCTAGATTCTCCATACACACGCTCAATATCTCTTAAGATTTGAGACGCATCATCTGTGCTATTTATTAATGATAGCTGCTCATCACGAAGTCCACTCAAAATTATGTGTCTAGCTTCGCTGTTCATGCGTTTCCAAGCACTTATCTTGGCTAAATCCTCCTCAGACGATCCTGTAGGCTGAGGCTCTAAAGCTTCCAAAATGTGCTTATAATCTAAACATGCTATCAAGCGCTGCTTCCAGTGTATGAAATTGTGTTCATTCAGCACAGGCATTCCTAGCTTTGCATCACTATCAAAAGCTGCTCTAGCCATCTTAAAATCCAAAATTTGAAAATTCTTCAAAATTTCAAAATTTCTCAAAATTTTAAAATCAAAATCTCAAAAATCTCAAAATTCAAAACAATTCTTCACTGCCTTGGGTCACTGTGAACTCTGAAGGAAGGGGGGGGGGGTTACTTAATCCCCACTGCACAATGGAACAAAGGACCATGTGCTTACCAGGAAGTTAACTCAGAAAAATACTACTCAACTCAAAATCACAATCCAATGCAATCCTTCAAAAATACGCAGAAATATGCAATACTGGGCCCGTAACCCTTTGTGGGAATGTTCTGGGGTGCAGGAGAGGATATATTGACTAATTATATCCTTATCCAACTTGTGCTAACAAGTTCCCAAAATATCAGCAGAGTTTATAGACATTCCCCTTTACGTTCGCAACGGTAACGCTTGCACAGGTTCGCTAGAACCTCTATAATAATTACTCTGGTAATTTCCCCTTTTGTTCCCTCTTAAAATACAAGACACAACACAGTCTTCATAAAAGTATAAAAGAGTTTACTCACGTTCTGTTCACAATATGATCCCAGAAGGCACACAGACTTAAAAAAGGTAAAATACACTCGGAATCTATCTTGTAGCAAGATAGTCCTTAGCTCCTCTCTTGGCTGAGAGCCAAGAGAGCATCCTTAGATGTTTCCTTATTGAAGGAAGATGGCAGAGAGAGAGAGATGGCTGCCTGCCCTGTGCTTTTACATTTACCTGCACAGGTGAGGCCACACCCACCTCTGGTCACATGCGGAGGAAGTCCGTCCCCAGGAAGTTTACCTGCTTGCTGGACAGACATCCCTCCCCATGTTCTAACATGTACACTCTAGGAATGTTGTCATTGACTGCTCCTGTGTTTTACATCCCACAACGCCAAGGGGGACGAACTGTATCCGCCATTCACCCCCACAACGACGTAGCACCCAGCACCCGCACCTGAAGGAGGGGAGGGGGGAAGGGGGGGCTTCGAGGGGGGGATGGATGTCAGGGGTTCAGGAGCAGAGGCACAGGATAGGGAGGAAATGGAGAGCGAGGGGGAGGAGTCCGAAGGAAATGTCAGCGATGACAGCGGTCCGAGGTCTCTGAGTCTTTCCAGTGAATCGGAGGATTCACAAAAGGGGGCTCCCATGGTCAGGGCAAGGGGAGTGCCCAGGGGGGCACTTCAGGAAGAAGGGGCCATAGGAGACTCAGAGAGCAGCAGTTGGAAATCCGGACCAGCGTCCACACCAGAGTGCAGTAGGGGGGAGGAGTTCCAGGCATCGGGATCAGGCGGCGCGCCACCAGCGGGAGAACATGAGGCAGGATTGACCACGCCTCCGTCAGGGAGCGAGGAAACGGTCAAGAGGAAGGTTAAACGCGCGCGCGCGCCAAGTTCAAATATACAGGAGGGCGGCACAGTTGGCAGCCCGGGTAGGGAGCCAAGTCCTAAAGCCCGCCGAAGAGAGCGGGAGGAGTCAGGGGGGTCAACGTCTGCGTCGGAAGAGTCCAGGAAGGAGGAGACCCCGGGGGGTAGCAGGACCCAGAGGAGAAAGGAGAGAAGGAAGAGGTGGAGCAAGATTAGAGTCTTAAACTGGTGTACAGGGGGTGGAGATTCAGATGGAGCTTCGCCGGTCTAGACCCTAGACGTAGAGCTGGAGCGCTGAGGCTTGGAAATGGAAACTATACTTCAATAAAGACTTTGGTACATTACTACCGGCTAGCGTTGGTCCTCTGTGAGCTGGGACCAGGAGCCAGCTCTGACACTAAATGTTTGTTAGTCCAAATCAAGAATAGGTGTTTTGGTTCCGTCTCAATAGAAAGAAGACGAATAAGCTTTAATTGTTCTTTCGGTGTTCATTCACCCAAAAACAGCAAAGCGAGGTGTAGTAAGCCAAAACAAAGCAAAACAGGTTGTTTTGGCTTCCATCTACATAGAAAGAAGAATCTTGGCTGTCGCGTATTTCATGTTGTGTTCTTTGGTGTAAATGCACATTGATCCAGAAATCGCACAGTGTATGTAATGAGACCAATCTAACACAACACTGCCTTTTCGCTTCCATGTGCGTAGAAAGAAGAGGAATAAGCTTTGATTGTGCTTATTTCAATTTGCATGGTGTTTTTTGGGTGTGCACCAGAATCAGCCCCAACCAAACAAAAAAGGTGTTTTGGACTCTATCGACATAAAAAGAAGATGATAACGCTCTGATTGGGCTGATTTCAAATTGGCCTTTTGGGGGTTGGAATGCACATTGACCCAGAAATCGCAAAGTGTGTGTAATGAGACCAAATAAAGCTTAGGTGTTTTGGTTCCATCGCAATAGAAAGCTTGGATTGTTCTTTCGGTGTTCATTCACTCACAAAGCGTGTTCTCCTTGCACGAGGCTAGGGCTTCCTCTTTTCGCCCATGCATCGGATTGATCACAGCTGTCAGAGCTGGCTCCGGGTCCCAGCTCACCAAGGACCAACGCTAGCCGGTAGTACAGTATCAAAGTCTTTATTGAAGAATAGTCTCCATTTACAAGTCTCAGCGTCCCAGCTCTACGTCTGAGCTTTAGACCGGCGAAGCTCTATCTGGATCTCCGCCCCCTGTGCACCAGCTTAAAACTCTAATCTTACTCCACCTCCTCCTTCTCTCTCTCTTCCTCTGGGTCTTACTACCCCCCGGGGTCTCTTCCCTCCTGGACTCTTCTGACGCAGAGCTGGACCCCTCTGACTCCTCCCCCTCTCTTCGGCGTGCTTTAGGACCTGGCTCCCTACCCGGGCTGCCCACCTTGCCGCCCTCCTGTACATTTGAACTTGGCGCGCGCGCGCGTTTAACTTTCCTGATGACCGTTTCCTCGCTCCCTGACGAGGGTGTGGCCACTCCTGCCTCACGCTCTCCCTCTGCCTGCGCGCTCCCTGATCCCGATGCCTTGGACTCCTCCCCCCTACTGCACTCTGGGGGGGAAGCTGGTCCGGATTTCCAGCTGTTACTCTCTGAGTCCCCTCTGGCCCCTTCTTCCCGAGGTGTCCCCCTTGCCCTGACCATGGGGGCCCCTTTCTGTGAATCCTCCGAGTCACTGGAGAGACTCAGAGACCTCGGACTACTGTTGTCGCTGACATTTCCTTCCGACTCCTCCCCCTCGCTCTCCGTTTCCTGCCTCTCCTGTGACTCTTCTCCTGAACCCCTGACATCCATCCCCCCCTCGAAGCCCCCCCTTCCCCCCTCCCCTTCCTCCGGCGGGGGTGCCGGGTGCTCCATCGTTGTGGGGGTAAATGGTGGATACAGTTCGTCCCCCGTGGCGTGCATCCAGTTAGATAAATCCGGCTCGTCCTCCGTGTCTTCGCCGACCTCGTTCTCCTCTGCTTCCATCTCTGTGCCGCCATGCTCGAACCCCACGTCCTCCCCCATCACGTCCATGTCCCTCTCACCCTCGTTCCCCTCTGGGTCCGTTGCCCGCCAAGGGCCCCTCAGCCACCTCTCCTCTCCTCGATTGTCCCACCAAAACGAGCGGTCTGAGGCAAACCCCGAGGGCGAGCCCTCCGGTGAACGTGTTTCTAATGCTGGTTCTTCGTCCGATGTGAATCCCTGGAACGTGCTGGTAGAAAGCGTGGGTGTGAAAAGCCAGTCGTCGAAATACTCGGCTGGCATGGGCCTGTGTGGGAACAAGGCATGAAACTCCTCTTTGAGGAGAGGCTCGTCCAGGGCATAGTCCGGCACCCAACTGTTGGCGCTGGCCGGGGTACCTTCCCGTGCGAGAAAATATTCTACTCCCTCTTCCCCCCATCTCGAGTCCAAAATCTCTGTGACCTGGTTGATGGGTTCTCTTCTTGGCGACTCCCTCCTTGGGGGGGCCTCCCTATACGGGTCTGGTGCCGTGCCCTGCGCCTGAAATCGGTGAGGTGCTTTGTAGGGCGTGAGCACCGACCTATGGAATACTGGGTGCATTCTGGATCCTTCCGGAAGTGTCAACCGGAAGGCCACCGGATTGATCTGTGCTTCAACTCGGTAAGGTCCTAGTTGCTTATGTCCGAGTTTCTTCTTAGCTAAGGATCTGGTCGGCACTGCGTGGGCCGCTAACCACACCCAGTCTCCCACCTGTATGTCTTCACCAACCCTCCTGTGCTTGTCAGCCTGCAGTTTGTATGCGTGCTTTGCAAGCTCTAATTGCCTCCTAAGCTGCTCTTGAACTTCCTGCAATTCCGCCGCCAAGACTTCCGCTGCCTGTGGCTCCCCCTCCCCCAGTTTCTCTAATCCCGGGAAGGTTCTGGGATGCCTCCCGTTGTTGGCGAAGAACGGCGTCACCCCTGTGGACACGTGCTTCGTGTTGTTGTAAGCGAACTCAGCGAGCGGCAGGTAGTCCACCCATGTCGTCGGCTGTTGATTTGCATAGCATCTCAGGTACTGCTGCATGATGGCGTTGACGCGCTCCGCTTGTCCGTTGGTCTGCGGGTGTCTCGCCGACGCTAGGTTGATCTTGACGTTCAGGAAACCCATCAGCTTCTGCCAGAAGCTCGAAATGAACTGGCGCCCCCTGTCGGACAAGATAGACCGTGGCAGTCCGTGCACCCTGAAGACGTGGTCTATGAACAGTTTGGCGGTCTGTTCTGCCGTGGCCACCTTCGCGCACGGAATGAAGTGGGCCATTTTAGTGAACATGTCCACCACCACTAGCACTGCCGTTTTACCCCTCGAGCTGGGTAAATCCGTGACAAAGTCCAGTGCCACCCTCTCCCACGGTTCGCTCGGGGTCTGCAGCGGTTCGAGCAGTCCTGCCGGAGGTTTGTGCACTGACTTGGCCCTTTGGCAAGTGTCGCACCTCGAGACGTACTCCGCGACTTCTCCCCTCATCTTGGGCCACCAGAAATCTCTGGCAACGAGTTCCGCCGTCTTCTCCTTGCCGAAGTGCCCGGCGGTTGGCGCGTCGTGCAACTGCTGCAGTACTTTCGCGCGGAGCTCATCTCCCGGTACATAGAGTGCTCCTCTGCGGATGAGCAATCCGTCCCGTATTTGGAACTCGTCGTTTTTCACCGTGCCCTTGCGCACCTCTTCCATCTTGGCTAGAGCGAAGGAGTCCTCCTGCAGTGCTCGACGGACCGCCTCCAGGTCCACGGTTGCGGAAGCGCACGCCCACGCTTTCTGGGCGAAAATGTGCTTGGCCGCTGCTGGCGCCGCTTCTTCGAGGTATTGCGGCTTTCTGGACAGTGCATCTGCCATGATGTTGTTGTCGCCTGGGATGTATTCTATGCTGAAGTCGAAATCCGCAAAGAACTCCGCCCATCTGATGTGCCGCTGGTTCAGGAACCTTGCCGTGCGCCAGTACTCCAGGTTCTTATGATCCGTGCGAACCTGCACTGTGTGTTTGGCCCCGATGAGGAAGTGCCGCCACGCCTTGAATGCTGCATGAATGGCCAGCAACTCCCTGTCCCAGATGGTGTAGTTCTGCTCTGACTTGCTGAGCTTCCTAGAGTAGAAGGCACACGGTCTCCAGTCCCCATGCGGGTCCTCCTGCAACAGTACGGCGCCCACGGCTCTGTCTGAGGCGTCCGTCTCAACCCTCAGCGGTTTGCTGGGATTCACATGCAGTAGCTGCCCTTCGGACGAGAAGAGACGCTTGAGGTTCTGGAAGGACTGCTCCGCTTGCTCCGTCCAGATGAACTTCTTCTTCTTGGAGCTGAGCGTGTCGGTAATGGCCGCTGTCTGCATCGCGAACCCCTTGATGAACTTGCGGTAAAAGTTGGCGAACCCCACAAACCGCTGGACCTCCTTCCGATTGCGCGGGCTCTTCCAATCCAACACCGCGCGAACCTTGGCGCTGTCCATGGCGAGCCCCTTGTCCGACAGCTTGTAGCCCAGGAAATCCACCTCCTTCCTGTCGAACTGGCACTTCTCCAGCTTTGCGTATAGCCGATGCTCCTGCAGTCGCTGCAGAACCTCCTTGACGTCCCCCTCGTGGGTCTCCTCAGATTCTGAGAATATCAGGATGTCGTCTAAGAAGCAGACGCATTTCTTGTAGAGAAGACCCGCCAGGACGTGATGCATGAACGCTTGAAAACAGTGGGCGCCATTTTGTAAACCGAAGGGCATAACTCTATATTCATATGTGCCCAGGGGCGTGAACATGGCAGTCTTCCACTCGTCCCCCTCCCGAATGCGGATCAGGTTGTACGCCCCTCTCAGATCCAACTTTGTAAAAACGCGTCCTTTCCGCACCGTTGCCAGAAGGTCATCTATTTTGGGCATTGGAAAGGCTGTGGGCTTGGTCTTTGAATTTAAGAGCCTAAAATCCACTACAAGTCTTTTTTGGGGCGTGTCCTTTTTCTTCACAAAGAATACAGGACTGCCCCCCGCTGCTTTCGACTCCCGGATGAAACCGCGTTTTAAGTTGAGGTCTATGAACTCCTTGAGCTCCTGCAGCTCGTCTTCAGACATGGAATACAGTTTCCCGGCTGGCAGCGTCGCCCCTGGCAGGAGGTCAATCTGGCAGTCATAGGGCCTGTGGGGAGGCAGCTTGTCCGCTTCCTTCTCGCAGAAAACCTCCAAAAACGCTGCGTACTTGCGTGGCACTGCTTGCAGCGTGCTCAATTGTAGCTGCGTGTCTTCCCCTCCTTCTTCTTGGCTACGAAGAATGCAATGTTCCGCGCAATAGGAGGAACCGAAGGTCAATTGGCGTTGGTACCACGCCAATGCTGGACTGTGCCTGTGCAGCCAACTCATGCCCAAGACTACCGGCGTGCCTGACAGTTTGGTGACGTTGAAGCTGATGACTTCTTGGTGATTTCCAATCCGCATCACCATTGGTTGCGTTTGTTGCACCACCTGCCCCCCTAGCAAGTCCCTGCCATCCACTGTGACAACCTTCAGGGGCAGTGTGGCTGGTAGCAGTGGTATATTGTGCTGCTGAATAAAATCCAGTCCTATAAAGTCGGCGTTGCTGCCGGAGTCAATGGTGATCGGCACTTCCAGAGTGCTTCCGTTGGGCAGCTGGAGAGACGCTGTAAGCTGCACCACTGGTTTGGGTGGGAGGGGGTCTGTGGGCTGCAAAATCTCTGGGGATTGTTTCATTGATTTGTCTGGCTGGACCCCAGTACCTCTTCCTCCAGCCAGACTCTGTCGTTTCCCTGCTGCGTTGCTTCTGTCACTGTTGCCGATGCTGCAGTGTGCTTGTGGAGCCTCTGGGGACACTCTTTCGCCATGTGTTGAGCACTGTCGCAGATGTAGCACTTCCTGTTCCCTCTAGGAGGCTTCGTCTTGACTGCTCCCGGCGTCAGGGCTCTGGTAGCTGACTGAGCCCTGGCACCTCCGAGCTCCATCGGTTCCTCTCCCCCTCCCTGCGAGGGCGTGGACTGCGCACGCGCTGCTTCTTTGGGATAGAAGGGAGGTGCTCTGGCTGGTGCCCTTCCCCAACGTCCTTCTTCTCTGTTGCAAGGACGTTCCTCCAGATGCACCCCGATCTCCAGAGCCCTCTGGACCACTTCCTGGGTGCTCCTTGGCCTCTCCCCCCTTCCAATCTCGGCTTTTACTTCTGTATTCAAGCCCTCCCAAAAGAGATCTCTCACTGGCGCAGACGCTTTGTCCCATCCCAGTGCATGAACCAGTCCGAAGAAACGCGTATGGTACTGACGCACGCTGGCTTTGCCTTGCTTAAGTCCATGTATGTCTCTCCTGGCAATATCAACGTCTATCTTTGATAAAAAACACGAGTCCATAGCTTTAATGAAAGCCTTCGCGTCTTGGAGCGCCGGATCATTGTCCCTCCATAAATTTCTCAGCCACGTTTTGGCTTCACCATGCAAATGGGATAGGATAAACCCCACTTTCTCTCTTTCATCTCTAAAGTCTTTGTCAAGCAGATCCAGCGCAAACAACAGGTCTGCTCTAAAGTTGGGGTACTGCTGTAAACTCCCGTCAAAATGGGATACAAGGCTGCCTCCCCTCTTTCCCAATCCAATGCCCTCTGCTTTGGATCCAGGTGGCCCCTGTTTGGAAATCACGTCCAATCTTACTTGGAGATCCCGGTAGGCGCTACTCATTTCCTCCTCTCTTTTTCTGGATGCAATTACCTCCGTGCTGAGTCGTGTCACAGCTTCTTGCAGGGCTGATATCTGCTCTTCCGTCGTCATCTTGCCTGAGTTTTGTGAGCTCTGGGAGCACCCCTCCTCTGCCCTCGCTGCGTCAACTCACGTGGCGAGGTTCTTGGTGCCAAAACTTTAAAAATTGAGATAGAGCTTACTGTCAGAGCTGGCTCCGGGTCCCAGCTCACCAAGGACCAACGCTAGCCGGTAGTACAGTATCAAAGTCTTTATTGAAGAATAGTCTCCATTTACAAGTCTCAGCGTCCCAGCTCTACGTCTGAGCTTTAGACCGGCGAAGCTCTATCTGGATCTCCGCCCCCTGTGCACCAGCTTAAAACTCTAATCTTACTCCACCTCCTCCTTCTCTCTCTCTTCCTCTGGGTCTTACTACCCCCCGGGGTCTCTTCCCTCCTGGACTCTTCTGACGCAGAGCTGGACCCCTCTGACTCCTCCCCCTCTCTTCGGCGTGCTTTAGGACCTGGCTCCCTACCCGGGCTGCCCACCTTGCCGCCCTCCTGTACATTTGAACTTGGCGCGCGCGCGCGTTTAACTTTCCTGATGACCGTTTCCTCGCTCCCTGACGAGGGTGTGGCCACTCCTGCCTCACGCTCTCCCTCTGCCTGCGCGCTCCCTGATCCCGATGCCTTGGACTCCTCCCCCCTACTGCACTCTGGGGGGGAAGCTGGTCCGGATTTCCAGCTGTTACTCTCTGAGTCCCCTCTGGCCCCTTCTTCCCGAGGTGTCCCCCTTGCCCTGACCATGGGGGCCCCTTTCTGTGAATCCTCCGAGTCACTGGAGAGACTCAGAGACCTCGGACTACTGTTGTCGCTGACATTTCCTTCCGACTCCTCCCCCTCGCTCTCCGTTTCCTGCCTCTCCTGTGACTCTTCTCCTGAACCCCTGACAACAGCGAAGGGAGATGGTTGTATTTTTCTACTAATTACCCATTATCCTTGTGTCTTTGGCCTGCTTTAATTGCGTTAGCTCTATTTAATTCTTAATTTTGTCCTTTGATTAAGTTTCCTCTGTGTAATAATTATTAATTTTATTTTAATTTTCCCTCTCTCCTTCTAAAATTTTTACCCTTCATTCCCACCCCCCTTAGTCCTTTAATTTTCCCCTATCCCCCCTCCCCCCCCCACTCTAGCTTACCTTAACGTTCGGAGGCACTAGGCCTCTGCAAAGTGCGCCCAGCCGCAGGGGCGCAGCTGCCTAGGCCTGGCTCCTGGTTGGACGAAGGGCCTTTTTTCGGCAGCGCCTGGTGCCGCGCCGCAGCGGGGGGTGCCTCCAGCCCTGCTGGGCCTTCTTAGGCTTTCCCGAGCCCCCCCCCCGCCGATTTCCGAGGCCGGATTCGGCCTTCTTTTGTCCTTAGCGGCCCTCCCGGCGAAGCGGGGAGGCCTGGTGTATTGCGGGCCTGCAGGGAGGCAGGCGCGGCCTAACTTGGGCCTGGGTGCAGGCCCATTGTGTTCAGCTGCCTTTCCCTGCTGCGTTTTGGCGGGAACGCCATTTTCCAGGCTTAAATTGCTCACGCAGGCCATCTAGTGGCCGTTCTGAGCATTGCAGCCTCCCTGATTTAATTATAAAGAAATACTTTAGACTGTTAACTGCTGCCACTTTGAGGACATTCTGTGCATTGCAGCCTGTTGTTTTATTTTAGTACAGGGAAGCTAATTTGCTGCCAGCTAGTGGCCAATAAAGGAAAAGGCAATTTCTGCTTAATTGTATGCTCCTTAATTGAGTAGCTTACTGTTTTATTTGGGTTCATTTTGTGATCGCCAGGTATCTGGGGTGCATTAACTTCTTTTCTCATGTTGATATTTCTCTTTTTTGGTAGCCATCATGTCTCCGAAGAGAGTCCCAGCGCAGTCTGCCTTGACCGTTCCGCCTAAAAGAAAGAAGACGAATAAGCTTTAATTGTGCTTATTTCAATTCGCATGGTGTTTTTGGGTGTGCATCAGAATCACCCGCAACCAAACAAAAAAGGTGTTTTGGATTCTATCTACATAAAAAGAAGATGATAAAGCTCTGATTGGGCTGATTTCAAATTGATGTTTTTGGGGTTAGAATGCACATTCACCCAAAAATCGCAGTGACATGTTTGTTATCAGCATAGGTGTTATCAGCATAGGTGTTTTGGTTCCATCGCAAAAGAAAGCTTGGATTATTCTTTCGGTGTTCATTCACTCACAAATAGCAGAGCGATGCGTAATAAGCTTAAACAAAGCCAAACAGGTTGTTTTGGGTTCCAGCTACATAGAAAGAAGCATCTTGGATTTCGCCTATTTCATGTCGTGTTCTTTGGTGTTAATGCACATTGACCCAGAAATCGCAAAGTGTATGTAATGAGACCAACATAAGAAAACACCGTCTTTTCGCTTCCATATGCATAGAAAGAAGACGAATAAGCTTTCACAGGGCTTATTTCAATTCTCATGGTGTTTTCTGGGTGTGCACCAGAATCGCCCCCAACCCAAGCAAAAAGGTGTTTTGGGTTCCATCTACATAAAAGGAAGACGAATAGGCTTTGATTGAGCTTATTTCAAATTGGTGTTTTCGGGGTTACAATGCACATTTACCGAAAAATCGCAGAGTGAAATGTTTGTCATGAGCCCAAATTAAACATAGGTGTCTGGGTTCCATCTCAATAAAAAGAGGACGAATAAGCTTTGATTGTTCTTTCGTTGTTCATTCACCCACAAATAGCAAAGCGAAGTTTAATCAGCCAAAACAAAGCAAAACAGGTTCTTTTGCGGTCCATCTACATCGAAAGAAGAATCATGGCTTTCGCTTATTTCAAGTCGTGTTCTTTGGTGAAAATGCACATTGACTCAGAAATCGCACAGTGTATGTACTGAAACCAACATAACAAAACACCGTCTTTTCGCTTCCCTATGAGTAGAAAGAAGACGAATAAGCTTTAATTGTGCTTATTTGAATTCACATGGTGTTTTTTGGGTGTGCACCAGAATCATCCCCAACCAAAGCAAAAAGGTGTTTTGGGTTCCATCTTCATAAAAAGAAGATGATAACGCTCTGATTGGGCGTATTTCAAATTGGTGTTTTTGGGGTTAGAATGCACATTCACCCAAAAATTGCAGTGACATGTTTGTTATCAAGCATAGGTGTTTTGGTTCCATCTCAATAGAAAGAGGACGAATAAGCAAGGATTGTTCTTTCGGTGTTCATTCACTCACAAATAGCAAAGCGAAGCGTAATAAGCTTAAACAAAGCCAAACAGGTTGTTTTGGGTTCCAGCTACATAGAAAGAAGAATCTTGGATATCGCTTATTTCATGTCGTGTTCTTTGGTGTTAAAGCACATTGAACCAGAAATCGCAAAGTGTGTGTATTGAGACCAAAATATCAAAACACCGTCTTTTCCCTTCCATATGAGTAGAAAGAAGACGAATAAGCTTTAATTGTGCTTATTTCAATTCGCATGGTGTTTTCTGGGTGTGCACCAGAATCACCCCCAACCAAAGCAAAAAGTTATTTTGGCTTCCATCTACATAAAAAGAAGATGATAAAGCTCAGATTGGGCTTATTTCAAATTGGTATTTTAGGGGTTAGAATGCACATTCACCCAAAAAACGCAGTGACATGTTTGTTATCAGCCCAAATCAAGCATAGGTGTTTTGGGTCAATCTCAATAGAAAGAGGACAAATAAGCTTTGATTTTTCTTTCGGTGTTCATTCAGCCACAAATAGCATAACAAAGTTTAATAAGTCTAAACTAGGCAAAAGAGTTTCTTTTGGGTTCCAACTACATAGAAAGAAGAATCTTGGATTTCGCTCATTTCAATTTGGGTTCTTTGGTGTTAATGCACATTCAGCCAGAAAACGCCAAGTTTATGTAATGAGACCAAAATAACAAAACAGCGTCTTTTTGCTTCCCTATGCTTAGAAAGAAGACGAATAAGCTTTGATTGGGCTTATTTCAATTCGCGTTGTTTTTTGGGTGTTCACCAGAATCAACCCAACCAAAGCAAAAAGGCCTTGTGGGTTCCATCTGCACTAAAAAAAGATGATAAAGCTCTGATTGGGCTTATTTCAAATTGGTGTTTTCATGTCGTGTTCTTTGGTGTTAATGCATATTGACCCAGAAATCGCAAAGTGTGTGTATTGAAACCAAAATATCAAAACACCGTCTTTTCCCATCCATATGAGTAGAAAGAATACGAATAAGCTTTAATTGTGCTTATTTCAATTCGTATGGGGTTTTTTTGGGTGTGCACCAGCATCACCCCCAACCAAAGCCAAAAGGTATTTTGGGTTCCATCTACATAAAAAGAAGATGATAACCCTCTGATTGGGCTGGTTTCAAATTGATGTTTTTGGGGTTAGAATGCACATTCACCCAAAAATCGCAGTGACATGTTTGTTATCAGCATAGGTGTTATCAGCATAGGTGTTTTGGTTCCATCGCAAAAGAAAGCTTGGATTATTCTTTCGGTGTTCATTCACTCACAAATAGCAAAGCGAAGCGTAATAAGCTTAAACAAAGCCAAACAGGTTGTTTTGGGTTCCAGCTACATAGAAAGAAGCATCTTGGATTTCGCCTATTTCATGTCGTGTTCTTTGGTGTTAATGCACATTGACCCAGAAATCGCAAAGTGTATGTAATGAGACCAACATAAGAAAACACCGTCTTTTCGCTTCCATATGCATAGAAAGAAGACGAATAAGCTTTCACAGGGCTTATTTCAATTCTCATGGTGTTTTCTGGGTGTCCACCAGAATCGCCCCCAACCCAAGCAAAAAGGTGTTTTGGGTTCCATCTACATAAAAGGAAGACGAATAGGCTTTGATTGAGCTTATTTCAAATTGGTGTTTTCGGGGTTACAATGCACATTCACCCAAAAATCGCAGAGTGAAATGTTTGTCATGATAAAGCTCTGATTGGGCTTATTTCCAATTGTTGGTTTTGGGGTTAGAATGCACATTCACCCCGAAATCGCAGATGCTAAATGTTTGTTATCAGTCCAAATCAAGAATAGGTGTTTTGGTTCCGTCTCAATAGAAAGAAGACGAATAAGCTTTAATTGTTCTTTCGGTGTTCATTCACCCAAAAACAGCAAAGCGAGGTGTAGTAAGCCAAAACAAAGCAAAACAGGTTGTTTTGGCTTCCATCTACATAGAAAGAAGAATCTTGGCTGTCGCGTATTTCATGTTGTGTTCTTTGGTGTAAATGCACATTGATCCAGAAATCGCACAGTGTATGTAATGAGACCAATCTAACACAACACTGCCTTTTCGCTTCCATGTGCGTAGAAAGAAGAGGAATAAGCTTTGATTGTGCTTATTTCAATTTGCATGGTGTTTTTTGGGTGTGCACCAGAATCAGCCCCAACCAAACAAAAAAGGTGTTTTGGACTATCGACATAAAAAGAAGATGATAACGCTCTGATTGGGCTGATTTCAAATTGGCCTTTTGGGGGTTGGAATGCACATTGACCCAGAAATCGCAAAGTGTGTGTAATGAGACCAAATAAAGCTTAGGTGTTTTGGTTCCATCGCAATAGAAAGCTTGGATTGTTCTTTCGGTGTTCATTCACTCACAAAGCGTGTTCTCCTTGCACGAGGCTAGGGCTTCCTCTTTTCGCCCATGCATCGGATTGATCACAGCGAAGGGAGATGGTTGTATTTTTCTACTAATTACCCATTATCCTTGTGTCTTTGGCCTGCTTTAATTGCGTTAGCTCTATTTAATTCTTAATTTTGTCCTTTGATTAAGTTTCCTCTGTGTAATAATTATTAATTTTATTTTAATTTTCCCTCTCTCCTTCTAAAATTTTTACCCTTCATTCCCACCCCCCTTAGTCCTTTAATTTTCCCCTATCCCCCCTCCCCCCCCCCCACTCTAGCTTACCTTAACGTTCGGAGGCACTAGGCCTCTGCGAAGTGCGCCCAGCCGCAGGGGCGCAGCTGCCTAGGCCTGGCTCCTGGTTGGACGAAGGGCCTTTTTTCGGCAGCGCCTGGTGCCGCGCCGCAGCGGGGGGTGCCTCCAGCCCTGCTGGGCCTTCTTAGGCTTTCCCGAGCCCCCCCCCCCCGCCGATTTCCGAGGCCGGATTCGGCCTTCTTTTGTCCTTAGCGGCCCTCCCGGCGAAGCGGGGAGGCCTGGTGTATTGCGGGCCTGCAGGGAGGCAGGCGCGGCCTAACTTGGGCCTGGGTGCAGGCCCATTGTGTTCAGCTGCCTTTCCCTGCTGCGTTTTGGCGGGAACGCCATTTTCCAGGCTTAAATTGCTCACGCAGGCCATCTAGTGGCCGTTCTGAGCATTGCAGCCTCCCTGATTTAATTATAAAGAAATACTTTAGACTGTTAACTGCTGCCACTTTGAGGACATTCTGTGCATTGCAGCCTGTTGTTTTATTTTAGTACAGGGAAGCTAATTTGCTGCCAGCTAGTGGCCAATAAAGGAAAAGGCACTTTCTGCTTAATTGTATGCTCCTTAATTGAGTAGCTTACTGTTTTATTTGGGTTCATTTTGTGATCGCCAGGTATCTGGGGTGCATTAACTTCTTTTCTCATGTTGATATTTCTCTTTTTTGGTAGCCATCATGTCTCCGAAGAGAGTCCCAGCGCAGTCTGCCTTGACCGTTCCGCCTAAAAGAAAGAAGACGAATAAGCTTTAATTGTGCTTATTTCAATTCGCATGGTGTTTTTGGGTGTGCATCAGAATCACCCGCAACCAAACAAAAAAGGTGTTTTGGATTCTATCTACATAAAAAGAAGATGATAAAGCTCTGATTGGGCTGATTTCAAATTGATGTTTTTGGGGTTAGAATGCACATTCACCCAAAAATCGCAGTGACATGTTTGTTATCAGCATAGGTGTTATCAGCATAGGTGTTTTGGTTCCATCGCAAAAGAAAGCTTGGATTATTCTTTCGGTGTTCATTCACTCACAAATAGCAGAGCGATGCGTAATAAGCTTAAACAAAGCCAAACAGGTTGTTTTGGGTTCCAGCTACATAGAAAGAAGCATCTTGGATTTCGCCTATTTCATGTCGTGTTCTTTGGTGTTAATGCACATTGACCCAGAAATCGCAAAGTGTATGTAATGAGACCAACATAAGAAAACACCGTCTTTTCGCTTCCATATGCATAGAAAGAAGACGAATAAGCTTTCACAGGGCTTATTTCAATTCTCATGGTGTTTTCTGGGTGTGCACCAGAATCGCCCCCAACCCAAGCAAAAAGGTGTTTTGGGTTCCATCTACATAAAAGGAAGACGAATAGGCTTTGATTGAGCTTATTTCAAATTGGTGTTGTCAGGGGTTCAGGAGCAGAGTCACTGGAGAGGGAAGAAACAGAGAGCGAGGGGGAGGAGTCGGAAGGAAATGTCAGCGGCGACAGTAGTCCAAGATCTCTGAGTCTCTCCAGTGACTCGGAGGATTCACAGAAAGGGGCCCCCATGGTCAGGGCAAGGGGAGTGCCCAGGGGGACACCTCGGGAAGAAGGGGACTCAGAGAGTAGCAGCTGGAAATCCGGACCAGCGTCCCCCCCAGAGTGCAGTAGGGGGGAGGAGTCTAAGGCATCGGGATCAGGGAGCGCGCAGGCAGAGGGAGAACGTGAGGCAGGAGTGGCCACACCCTCGTCAGGGAGCGAGGAAACGGTCATCCGGAAAGTAAAACGCGCGCGCGCGCCAAGTTCAAATGTACAGGAGGGCGGCAAGGTGGGCAGCCCGGGTAAGGAGCCAGGTCCTAAAGCCCGCCGAAGAGAGGGGGAGGAGTCAGAGGGGTCTAGCTCCGCGTCGGAAGAGTCCAGGAGGAATGAGACCCCGGGGGGTAGTAAGACCCAGAGGAAGAGAGAGAGAAGGAAGAGGTGGAGTAAGATTAGAGTCTTGAACTGGTGCACGGGGGGTGGAGATCCAGACAGAGCATCGCCGGTCTAAAGTCCAGACGTAGGGCTGGGACGCTGAGACTTGTAAATGGAGACTATTCTTCAGTAAAGACTTTGATACTGTACTATCGGCTAGCGTTGGTCCTTGGTGAGCTGGGTCCCGGAGCCAGCCCTGACAGTATGCTCTGTCTCACATTTTAAAGTTTTGGCACCGAGAACCTCGCCACGTGAGTCGGCGCAGCGAGGACAGAGGAGGGGTGCTTACAGAGCTCACAAAACTCAGGCAAGATGACGACGGAAGAGAAGATAAAAGCCCTGCAAGAAGCGGTGACACAACTCAGCACTGAGGTAATTGCATCCAGGAAGAGAGAGGAGGAGATGGTTACCTCCTGCCGGGATCTCCAGGCCAGGTTGGACGTGCTTTCCAAAGAGGGGCAAACGGGAGCCAAGGCAGAAGGCATAGGTTTGGGGAGAAGGGGAGGAAGCCTTGTATCGCATTTCGACGGGAGTTTGCAGCAGTACCCCAACTTCAGAGCAGACCTGCTGTTTGCGCTGGATTTACTTGACAAAGATTTTAGAGATGAGAGAGAGAGAGTGGGGTTTATCTTGTCCCATTTGCATGGGGAAGCCAAAACGTGGCTGCGGAATCTATGGAGGGACAATGATCCAGCGCTCCAAGATGCGAAGGCTTTTATTAAAGCAATGGACTCATGCTTTTTATCAAAGGTAGACGTCGATATTGCCAGGAGGGACATACATGGACTTAAACAAGGCAAAGCCAGCGTGCGGCAGTACCATACTCGATTCTTCGGACTGGTTCATGCCCTGGGGTGGGAAAAATATTCTGCGCCAGTCAGAGACCTCTTTTGGGAGGGGTTGAATGCAGACGTAAAAGCGGAGATTGGAAGAGGGGAGAGACCAAGGAGCACCCAGCAGGTAGTCCAGAGGGCTCTGGAGATCGGGGTGCATCTGGAAGAACGTCCTTGCAACAGGGAAGAAGGGCGTTGGGGAAGGGCACCAGCCAGAGCACCTCCCTTCTTTCCCAGAGAAGCAGCGCGTGCGCACTCCACACCCTCGCAGGGAGGGGGAGAAGAGCCGATGGAGATAGGAGGTGCCAGGGCTCAGTCAGCTAACAGAGCCCTAACACCGGGAGCAGCCAAAACGAAGCCTCCTAGAGGGAACAGGAAGTGCTACATCTGCGACAGTGCTCAACACATGGCGAAAGAGTGTCCCCAGAGGCTCCACAAGCACACTGCAGCCTCCGCAACAGTTGCTGAAGCAGCTCAATTGAAAACGCAGCAACAGTTAAACGACAGAGTCTGGCTGGAGGAAGAGGCACTGGGGTCCAGTCAGACAAGTCAATGAAACAATCCCCAGCACTTTTGCAACCCACAGACCCCCTCCCACCCAAACCAGTGGTGCAGCTTACAGCGTCTCTCCAACTGCCCAATGGACGCACTCTGGAGGTGCCGATCACCATTGACTCCGGCAGCAACGCTGACTTTATAGGACTGGAATTCATTCAGCAGCACAATATACCACTGCTACCAGCCACGCTGCCCCTGAACGTTGTCACGGTGGATGGCAGAGACTTGTTAGGGGGGCAGGTGGTGCGACAAACGCCACCAATGGTGATGCGGATTGGAAATCACCAAGAAGTCATCAGCTTTAATGTCACACACCTGTCGGACACGCCTGTAGTCCTCGGCATGAGTTGGCTGCACAGGCACAGCCCAGCATTGGCGTGGTACCAGCGCCAACTGACCTTCGGCTCCTCCTATTGCGCGGAACATTGCATCCTTCCTAGCCCGGAAGAAGGAGGGGACGACCCGCAGCTACAATTAGGCACGCTGCAAGCAGTGCCTCGCAAGTATGCAGCGTTTTTGGAGGTTTTCTGCGAGAAGGAAGCGGACAAGCTGCCCCCCCACAGGCCCTATGACTGCAAGATTGACCTCCTGCCAGGAGCGACGCTGCCAGCCGGGAAACTGTATTCCATGTCTGAGGATGAGCTGCAGGAGCTCAAGGAGTTCATAGACCTCAACTTGAAGCGCGGTTTCATCCGGGAGTCGAAGGCAGCGGGGGGCAGTCCTGTATTCTTTGTGAAGAAGAGGGACACGCCCCAAAAAAGACTTGTGGTAGACTTCAGAATTTTAAATTCCAGAACCAAGCCCGCGGCCTTTCCCATGCCCAAGATAGATGACCTGCTGGCGACGGCGAGGAAAGGACGCGTTTTTACAAAGTTGGATCTGCGAGGGGCGTACAACCTGATCCGCATACGGGAAGGAGACGAGTGGAAGACTGCCATGTTCACGCCCCTGGGCACATATGAATACAGAGTTATGCCCTTCGGTTTACAAAATGGCGCCCACTGTTTTCAAGCTTTCATGCATCACGTCCTGGCGGGTCTCCTCTACAAGACATGCGTCTGCTTCTTGGACGACATCCTGATATTCTCAGAATCTGAGGAGGCCCACGAAGAGGACGTCAAGGAAGTTCTGCAGAGACTGCAGGAGCATCGGCTGTATGCCAAGCTGGAGAAGTGCCAGTTCGACAGGACGGAGGTGGATTTCCTGGGCTACAAGCTGTCGGACAAGGGGCTTGCCATGGACAGCGCCAAGGTTCGCGCAGTGTTGTTGGACTGGAAGAGCCCGCGCAATCGGAAGGAGGTCCAGCGGTTTGTGGGGTTCGCCAACTTTTACCGCAAGTTCATCAAGGGGTTCGCGATGCAGACGGCGGCCATTACTGACACGCTCAGCTCTAAGAAGAAGAAGTTCATCTGGACGGAGCAAGCGGAGCAGTCCTTTCAGAACCTTAAGCGTCTCTTCTCGTCCGAAGGGCAGCTACTGCATGTGAATCCCAGCAAACCGATGAGGGTTGAAACAGACGCCTCAGACAGAGCCGTGGGCGCCGTACTGTTGCAGGAGGACCCGCATGGGAACTGGAGACCGTGTGCCTTCTACTCTAGGAAGCTCAGCAAGTCGGAGCAAAACTACACCATCTGGGACAGGGAGTTGCTGGCCATTCATGCAGCATTCAAGGCGTGGCGGCACTTCCTCGTCGGGGCCAAGCACACCGTGCAGGTCCGCACGGATCATAAGAACCTGGAGTACTGGCGCACGGCAAGATTCCTAAACCAGCGGCACATCAGATGGGCGGAATTTTTCGCGGATTTCGACTTCAGGATAGAATACATCCCAGGCGACAACAACATCATGGCGGATGCACTGTCCAGGAAGCCGCAATACCTCGAAGAGGCGGCACCAGCAGCGGCCAAGCATATTTTCGCTCCGAAAGCGTGGGCGTGCGCTGCAGCAACCGTGGACTTGGAGGCGGTCCGTCGAGCACTGCAGAGGGACCCCTTTGCACAAGCCAAGATGGAGGAGGTGCACAAGGGCACGGTGAAGGACGACGAGTTCCAAGTACGAGACGGATTGCTCATCCGCAGAGGGGCCCTCTACGTACCGGGAGACGACCTCCGGGCGAAAGTACTGCAGCAGTTACACGACGCACCCACCGCCGGGCACTTTGGCAAGGAGAAGACGGCAGAGCTCGTTGCCAGAGATTTTTGGTGGCCCAAGATGCGGGGGGAAGTCGCGGAGTACGTCTCGAGGTGCGACACCTGCCAAAGGGCCAAGTCAGTGCACAAACCTCCGGCGGGACTGCTCGAACCGCTGCAGACTCCGAGCGAACCGTGGGAGAGGGTGGCCCTGGACTTTGTCACGGATTTACCCAGCTCAAGGGGTAAAACGGCAGTGCTAGTGGTGGTGGACATGTTCACTAAAATGGCCCACTTCATTCCGTGCGCGAAGGTCGCCACGGCAGAACAGACCGCCAAACTGTTCATAGACCACGTCTTCAGAGTGCATGGACTGCCACGGTCTATCTTGTCCGACAGGGGGCGCCAGTTCATTTCGAGCTTCTGGCAGAAGCTGATGGGTTTCCTGAACGTCAAGATCAACCTAGCGTCGGCGAGACACCCGCAGACCAATGGACAAGCGGAACGCGTCAACGCCGTCATGCAGCAGTACCTGAGATGCTACGCAAATCAACAGCCGACGACATGGGTGGACTACCTGCCGCTCGCTGAGTTCGCTTACAACAACACGAAGCACGTGTCCACAGGGGTGACGCCGTTCTTCGCCAACAACGGGAGGCATCCCAGAACCTTCCCGGGATTAGAGAGACTGGGGGAGGGGGAGCCACAGGCAGCGGAAGTCTTGGCGGCGGAATTGCAGGAAGTCCACGAGCAGCTTAGGAGGCAGTTAGAGCTGGCAAAGCACGCATACAAACTGCAGGCTGACAAGCACAGGAGGGTTGGTGAAGACATACAGGTGGGAGACTGGGTGTGGTTAGCGGCCCACGCAGTGCCGACCAGATCCTTAGCTAAGAAGAAACTCGGACATAAGCAGCTAGGACCTTACCTAGTTGAGGCACAGATCAATCCGGTGGCCTTCCAGTTGACACTTCCGGAAGGATCCAGAATGCACCCAGTATTCCATAGGTCGGTGCTCACGCCCTACAAAGCACCTCACCGATTTCAGGCGCAGGGCACGGCACCAGACCAGTATGAGGAGATCCCCCCAAGGAGGGAGTCGCCAAGACGGGAACCCATCAACCAGGTCACAGAGATTTTGGACTCGAGATGGGGGGAAGAGGGAGTAGAATATTTTCTCGCAAGGGAAGGTACCCCGGCCAGCGCCAACAGTTGGGTGCCGGACTATGCCCTGGACGAGCCTCTCCTCAAAGAGGAGTTTCATGCCTTGTTCCCACACAGGCCCATGCCAGCCGAGTATTTCGACGACTGGCTTTTCACACCCACGCTTTCTACCAGCACGTTCCAGGGATTCACCTCGGACGAAGAACCAGCATTAGACCCACGTTCACCGGAGGGCTCGCCCTCGGGGTTTGCCTCAGACCGCTCGTTTTGGTGGGACAATCGAGGAGAGGAGAGGTGGCTGAGGGGCCCTTGGCAGGCAACGGACCCAGAGGGGAACGAGGGTGAGAGGGACATGGACGTGATGGGGGAGGACGTTGGGTTCGAGCATGGCGGCACGGAGATGGAAGCAGAGGAGAACGAGGTCGGCGAAGACACGGAGGACGAGCCGGATTTCTCTAACTGGATGCACGCCACGGGGAACGAACTGTATCCACCATTCACCCCCACAACGACGGAGCACCCAGCACCCCCGCCGGAGGAAGGGGAGGGGGGAAGGGGGGGCTTCGAGGGGGGGATGGATGTCAGGGGTTCAGGAGCAGAGTCACTGGAGAGGGAAGAAACAGAGAGCGAGGGGGAGGAGTCGGAAGGAAATGTCAGCGGCGACAGTAGTCCAAGATCTCTGAGTCTCTCCAGTGACTCGGAGGATTCACAGAAAGGGGCCCCCATGGTCAGGGCAAGGGGAGTGCCCAGGGGGACACCTCGGGAAGAAGGGGACTCAGAGAGTAGCAGCTGGAAATCCGGACCAGCGTCCCCCCCAGAGTGCAGTAGGGGGGAGGAGTCTAAGGCATCGGGATCAGGGAGCGCGCAGGCAGAGGGAGAACGTGAGGCAGGAGTGGCCACACCCTCGTCAGGGAGCGAGGAAACGGTCATCCGGAAAGTAAAACGCGCGCGCGCGCCAAGTTCAAATGTACAGGAGGGCGGCAAGGTGGGCAGCCCGGGTAAGGAGCCAGGTCCTAAAGCCCGCCGAAGAGAGGGGGAGGAGTCAGAGGGGTCTAGCTCCGCGTCGGAAGAGTCCAGGAGGAATGAGACCCCGGGGGGTAGTAAGACCCAGAGGAAGAGAGAGAGAAGGAAGAGGTGGAGTAAGATTAGAGTCTTGAACTGGTGCACGGGGGGTGGAGATCCAGACAGAGCATCGCCGGTCTAAAGTCCAGACGTAGGGCTGGGACGCTGAGACTTGTAAATGGAGACTATTCTTCAATAAAGACTTTGATACTGTACTATCGGCTAGCGTTGGTCCTTGGTGAGCTGGGACCCGGAGCCAGCCCTGACAGGTGTTTTCGGGGTTACAATGCACATTTACCGAAAAATCGCAGAGTGAAATGTTTGTCATGAGCCCAAATTAAACATAGGTGTCTGGGTTCCATCTCAATAAAAAGAGGACGAATAAGCTTTGATTGTTCTTTCGTTGTTCATTCACCCACAAATAGCAAAGCGAAGTTTAATCAGCCAAAACAAAGCAAAACAGGTTCTTTTGCGGTCCATCTACATCGAAAGAAGAATCATGGCTTTCGCTTATTTCAAGTCGTGTTCTTTGGTGAAAATGCACATTGACTCAGAAATCGCACAGTGTATGTACTGAAACCAACATAACAAAACACCGTCTTTTCGCTTCCCTATGAGTAGAAAGAAGACGAATAAGCTTTAATTGTGCTTATTTGAATTCGCATGGTGTTTTTTGGGTGTGCACCAGAATCATCCCCAACCAAAGCAAAAAGGTGTTTTGGGTTCCATCTTCATAAAAAGAAGATGATAACGCTCTGATTGGGCGTATTTCAAATTGGTGTTTTTGGGGTTAGAATGCACATTCACCCAAAAATTGCAGTGACATGTTTGTTATCAGCCCAAATCAAGCATAGGTGTTTTGGTTCCATCTCAATAGAAAGAGGACGAATAAGCAAGGATTGTTCTTTCGATGTTCATTCACTCACAAATAGCAAAGCGAAGCGTAATAAGCTTAAACAAAGCCAAACAGGTTGTTTTGGGTTCCAGCGACATAGAAAGAAGAATCTTGGATATCGCTTATTTCATGTCGTGTTCTTTGGTGTTAAAGCACATTGAACCAGAAATCGCAAAGTGTGTGTATTGAGACCAAAATATCAAAACACCGTCTTTTCCCTTCCATATGAGTAGAAAGAAGACGAATAAGCTTTAATTGTGCTTATTTCAATTCGCATGGTGTTTTCTGGGTGTGCACCAGAATCACCCCCAACCAAAGCAAAAAGTTATTTTGGCTTCCATCTACATAAAAAGAAGATGATAAAGCTCAGATTGGGCTTATTTCAAATTGGTATTTTAGGGGTTAGAATGCACATTCACCCAAAAAACGCAGTGACATGTTTGTTATCAGCCCAAATCAAGCATAGGTGTTTTGGGTCAATCTCAATAGAAAGAGGACAAATAAGCTTTGATTTTTCTTTCGGTGTTCATTCAGCCACAAATAGCATAACTGTCAGGGCTGGCTCCTGGTCCCAGCTCACAGAGGACCAACGCTGGCTGGTATTTATGTACAAAAGTCTTTATTGAAGTACAGTTTCCATTTCCACGCCGCAGCGCTCCATCCCTACGTCTAAACTTTAGACCGGCGAAGCTCCCTCTGAGTCCCCGCCCTCTGTACACCAGTTTAAGACTCTAGCTTTACTCCACCTCTTCTTTCTCCTCTGGGTCCTGTTGCCCTCCGGGGCCCCTGTCTCCCTGGATTCCTCTGAGGCTGACGATGACGACCCCCCTGACTCCTCCCGCTCTCTTCTGCGGGCTTTAGGACCTGGCTCTCTTCCCGGGCTGCCCACTGTGCCTCCCTCCTGTACATTTGAACTTGGCGCGCGCGCGCGTTTAACTTTCCTGATGACCGTTTCCTCACTCCCCGACGGAGGTGTGGTCAATCCTGCCTCATGTTCTCCCGCTGGCAGCGCTCCACCTGATCCCGATGCCTGGGACTCCTCCCCCCTACTGCCCTCTGGGGGGGACGCGGGCCCTGATTTCCAACTGCTACTCTCTGAGTCTCCTCTGGCCCCTTCTTCCCGAGGTGTCCCCCTGGGCACTCCCCTTGCCCTGACCATGGGGGCCCCTTTCTGTGAATCCTCCGAGTCACTGGAGAGACTCAGAGACCTCGGACTACTGTCGTCGCTGACATTTCCTTCAGACTCCTCCCCCTCGCTCTCCGTTTCCTCCCTCTCCTGTGACTCTGCTCCTGAACCCCTGACATCCATCCCCCCCTCGAAGCCCCCCCTTCCCCCCTCCCCTTCCTCCTGCGGGGGTGCTGGGCGCTCCGTCGTTGTGGGGGTGAATGGTGGATACAGTTCGTCCCCCGTGGCGTGCATCCAGTTAGATAAATCCGGCTCGTCCTCCGTGTCTTCGCCGACCTCGTTCTCCTCTGCTTCCATCTCCGTGCCGCCATGCTCGAACCCAACGTCCTCCCCCATCACGTCCATGTCCCTCTCACCCTCGTTCCCCTCTGGGTCCGTTGCCTGCCAAGGGCCCCTCAGCCACCTCTCCGCTCCTCGATTGTCCCACCAAAATGAGCGGTCTGAGGCAAACCCCGAGGGCGAGCCCTCTGGTGAACGTGTTTCTAATGCTGGTTCTTCGTCCGAGGTGAATCCCTGGAACGTGCTGGTAGAAAGCGTGGGTGTGAAAAGCCAGTCGTCGAAATACTCGGCTGGCATGGGCCTGTGTGGGAACAAGGCATGAAACTCCTCTTTGAGGAGAGGCTCGTCCAGGGCATAGTCCGGCACCCAACTGTTGGCGCTGGCCGGGGTACCTTCCCTTGCGAGAAAATATTCTACTCCCTCTTCCCCCCATCTCGAGTCCAAAATCTCTGTGACCTGGTTGATGGGTTCCCTTCTTGGCGACTCCCTCCTTGGGGGGATCTCCCTATACTGGTCTGGTGCTGTGCTCTGCGCCTGAAATCGGTGAGGTGCTTTGTAGGGCGTGAGCACCGACCTATGGAATACTGGGTGCATTCTGGATCCCTCCGGAAGTGTCAACCGGAAGGCCACCGGATTGATCTGTGCCTCAACTAGGTAAGGTCCTAGCTGTTTATGTCCGAGTTTCTTCTTAGCTAAGGACCTGGTCGGCACTGCGTGGGCCGCTAACCACACCCAGTCTCCCACCTGTATGTCTTCCCCAACCCTCCTGTGCTTGTCAGCTTGCAGTTTGTATGCGTGCTTTGCAAGCTCTAACTGCCTCCCAAGCTGCTCGTGAACTTCCTGCAATTCCGCCGCCAAGACTTCCGCTGCCTGTGGCTCCCCCTCCCCCAGTCTCTCTAATCCCGGGAAGGTTCTGGGATGCCTCCCGTTGTTGGCGAAGAACGGCGTCACCCCTGTGGACACGTGCTTCGTGTTGTTGTAAGCGAACTCAGCGAGCGGCAGGTAGTCCACCCATGTCGTCGGCTGTTGATTTGCATAGCATCTCAGGTACTGCTGCATGATGGCGTTGACGCGCTCCGCTTGTCCGTTGGTCTGCGGGTGTCTCGCCGACGCTAGGTTGATCTTGACGTTCAGGAAACCCATCAGCTTCTGCCAGAAGCTCGAAATGAACTGGCGCCCCCTGTCGGACAAGATAGACCGTGGCAGTCCGTGCACCCTGAAGACGTGGTCTATGAACAGTTTGGCGGTCTGTTCTGCCGTGGCCACCTTCGCGCACGGAATGAAGTGGGCCATTTTAGTGAACATGTCCACCACCACTAGCACTGCCGTTTTGCCCCTTGAGCTGGGTAAATCCGTGACAAAGTCCAGGGCCACCCTCTCCCACGGTTCGCTCGGGGTCTGTAGTGGTTCGAGCAGTCCTGCCGGAGGTTTGTGCACTGACTTGGCCCTTTGGCAGGTGTCGCACCTCGAGACGTACTCCGCGACTTCCCCTCTCATCTTGGGCCACCAGAAATCTCTGGCAACGAGTTCTGCCGTCTTCTCCTTGCCGAAGTGCCCGGCGGTTGGCGCGTCGTGCAACTGCTGCAGTACTTTCGCACGGAGTTCGTCTCCCGGTACATAGAGTGCTCCTCTGCGGATTAGCAATCCGTCCCGTATTTGGAACTCGTCGTCCTTCGCCGTGCCCTTGCGCACGTCCTCCATCTTGGCTAGTGCGAAGGAGTCCTCCTGCAGTGCTCGACGGACCGCCTCCAGGTCCACGGTTGCGGAAGCGCACGCCCACGCTTTCTGGGCGAAAATGTGCTTGGCCGCTGCTGGCGCCGCTTCTTCGAGGTATTGCGGCTTTCTGGACAGTGCATCTGCCATGATGTTGTTGTCGCCTGGGATGTATTCTATCCTGAAGTCGAAATCCGCAAAGAACTCCGCCCATCTGATGTGCCGCTGGTTCAGGAACCTTGCCGTGCGCCAGTACTCCAGGTTCTTATGATCCGTGCGAACCTGCACTGTGTGTTTGGCCCCGATGAGGAAGTGCCGCCACGCCTTGAATGCTGCATGAATGGCCAGCAACTCCCTGTCCCAGATGGTGTAGTTCTGCTCTGACTTGCTGAGCTTCCTAGAGTAGAAGGCACACGGTCTCCAGTCCCCATGCGGGTCCTCCTGCAACAGTACGGCGCCCACGGCTCTGTCTGAGGCGTCCGTCTCAACTCTCAGCGGTTTGCTGGGATTCACATGCAGTAGTTGCTGCTCGGACGAGAAGAGACGCTTAAGGTTCTGGAAGGACTGCTCCGCTTGCTCCGTCCAGATGAACTTCTTCTTCTTGGAGCTGAGCGTGTCGGTAATGGCCGCTGTCTGCATCGCGAACCCCTTGATGAACTTGCGGTAAAAGTTGGCAAACCCCACAAACCGCTGGACCTCCTTCCGATTTCGCGGGCTCTTCCAATCCAACACTGCGCGAACCTTGGCGCTGTCCATGGCGAGCCCCTTGTCCGACAGCTTGTAGCCCAGGAAATCCACCTCCTTCCTGTCGAACTGGCACTTCTCCAGCTTGGCGTATAGCCGATGCTCCTGCAGTCGCTGCAGAACCTCCTTGACGTCCCCCTCGTGGGTCTCCTCAGATTCTGAGAATATCAGGATGTCGTCCAAGAAGCAGACGCATTTCTTGTAGAGGAGACCCGCCAGGACGTGATGCATGAAGGCTTGAAAACAGTGGGCGCCATTTTGTAAACCGAAGGGCATAACTCTGTATTCATATGTGCCCAGGGGCGTGAACATGGCAGTCTTCCACTCGTCCCCCTCCCGTATGCGAATCAGGTTGTACGCCCCTCGCAGATCCAACTTTGTAAAAACGCGTCCTTTCCTCACCGTAGCAAGCAGGTCATCTATTTTGGGCATTGGAAAGGCTGTGGGCTTGGTCTTTGAATTTAAGAGCCTGAAATCCACTACAAGCCTCTTTTGGGGCGTGTCCTTTTTCTTCACAAAGAATACAGGACTGCCCCCCGCTGCTTTCGACTCCCGGATGAAACCGCGCTTTAAGTTGAGGTCTATGAACTCCTTGAGCTCCTGTAGCTCGTCTTCAGACATGGAATACAGTTTCCCGGCTGGCAGCGTCGCCCCTGGCAGGAGGTCAATCTGGCAGTCATAGGGCCTGTGGGGAGGCAGCTTGTCTGCTTCCTTCTCGCAGAAAACCTCCAAAAACGCTGCGTACTTGTGTGGCACTGCTTGCAGCGTGCTTAATTGTAGCTGCGTGTCTTCCCCTCCTTCTTCCGGGCTAGGAAGAATGCAATGTTCCGCGCAATAGGAGGAACCGAAGGTCAGTTGGCGTTGGTACCACGCCAATGCTGGACTGTGCCTGTGCAGCCAACTCATGCCCAAGACCACCGGCGTGTCCGACAGTTTGGTGACGTTGAAACTGATGACCTCTTGGTGATTTCCAATCCGCATCACCATTGGCTGCGTTTGTTGCACCACCTGCCCCCCTAACAAGTCTCTGCCATCCACCGTGACAACCTTCAGGGGCAGCGTGGCTGGTAGCAGTGGTATATTGTGCTGCTGAATAAAATCCAGTCCTATAAAGTCGGCGTTGCTGCCGGAGTCAATAGTGATCGGCACTTCCAGAGTGCTGCCGCTGGGCAGTTGGAGAGACGCTGTAAGCTGCACCACTGGTTTGGGTGGGAGGGGGTCTGTGGGCTGCAAAAGTGCTGGGGATTGCTTCATGGACTTGTCTGACTGGACCCCAGTGCCTCTTCCTCCAGCCAGACTCTGTCGTTTAACTGTTGCTGTGTTCCCAGTCGAGTTGCTTCTTTGACTGTTGCCGAGGCTGCAGTGTGCTTGTGGAGCCTCTGGGGACACTCTTTCGCCATGTGTTGAGCACTGTCACAGATGTAGCACTTCCTGTTCCCTCTAGGAGGCTTCGTTTTGACTGCTCCCGGCGTTAGGGCTCTGGTAGCTGACTGAGCCCTGGCACCTCCTAGCTCCATCGGTTCTTCCCCCCCTCCTTGGGGGGGTGTGGATTGCGCACGCGCTGCATCTCTGGGAAAAAGGGGAGGTGCTTTCGCTGGTGTGCGTCCCCAACGCCCTTCATCTCTGTTCCATGGACGTTCTTCCAAACGCACGCCGATTTCCAGCGCCCTCTGAACCACTTGCTGAGTGGTCTTAGGTCTCTCTCCTCTTGCAATCTCATCTTTCACATTTGCATTCAATCCTTCCCAGAAAAGGTCTCTGACTGGAGCAGAATTCTTCTCCCACCCCAGCGCGTGGACTAATGCAAAAAAGCGGGCATGATACTGCCTTACACTGGCTTTGCCTTGTTTGAGACCATGTATGTCTCTTCTGGCAATATCGACGTCTATCTTTGATAAAAAACATGCATCCATCGCTTTAATGAACGCATCCGCGTCTTGGAGCGCCGGATCATTATCTCTCCATAAATTTCTCAGCCACGCTTTGGCTTCCCCATGCAAATGGGATAGGATAAACCCCACTTTTTCTCTTTCATCTCTAAAGTCCTTTTCCAGCAGATTCAGCGCAAAGAGCAAGTCTGCTCGGAAATTAGGGTACTGTGGTAAACTCCCGTCGAAATGCGATACCAGGCTGCCCCCCCTTTTCCCCAGCCCTATGCCCTCTGGTCTGGCTCCCGTTTGCCCTTGTCTAGTAAGCATGTCCAACCTGGCTTGGAGATCCTTGCAGACTGTATCCATTTCTTCTTCCCTTTTTCTGGAGGCACGCACCTCTGCGTTGAGTTGAACCACAGCATTTCGCAGGTCTGTCCATTCCTGTTCTGTAGTCATCTTGTCTGATTCTTGTGAGCTCGCAAAGCACCACTTCTCTCCCCTCGCTACGTCGACTCACGTTGCGAGGTTCTTGGTGGAAAATCTTCTCAGGAGAGGGAGCTTACTGTCAGGGCTGGCTCCTGGTCCCAGCTCACAGAGGACCAACGCTGGCTGGTATTTATGTACAAAAGTCTTTATTGAAGTACAGTTTCCATTTCCACGCCGCAGCGCTCCATCCCTACGTCTAAACTTTAGACCGGCGAAGCTCCCTCTGAGTCCCCGCCCCCTGTACACCAGTTTAAGACTCTAGCTTTACTCCACCTCTTCTTTCTCCTCTGGGTCCTGTTGCCCTCCGGGGCCCCTGTCTCCCTGGATTCCTCTGAGGCTGACGATGACGACCCCCCTGACTCCTCCCGCTCTCTTCTGCGGGCTTTAGGACCTGGCTCTCTTCCCGGGCTGCCCACTGTGCCTCCCTCCTGTACATTTGAACTTGGCGCGCGCGCGCGTTTAACTTTCCTGATGACCGTTTCCTCACTCCCCGACGGAGGTGTGGTCAATCCTGCCTCATGTTCTCCCGCTGGCAGCGCTCCACCTGATCCCGATGCCTGGGACTCCTCCCCCCTACTGCCCTCTGGGGGGGACGCGGGCCCTGATTTCCAACTGCTACTCTCTGAGTCTCCTCTGGCCCCTTCTTCCCGAGGTGTCCCCCTGGGCACTCCCCTTGCCCTGACCATGGGGGCCCCTTTCTGTGAATCCTCCGAGTCACTGGAGAGACTCAGAGACCTCGGACTACTGTCGTCGCTGACATTTCCTTCAGACTCCTCCCCCTCGCTCTCCGTTTCCTCCCTCTCCTGTGACTCTGCTCCTGAACCCCTGACAATAACAAAGTTTAATAAGTCTAAACTAGGCAAAAGAGTTTCTTTTGGGTTCCAACTACATAGAAAGAAGAATCTTGGATTTCGCTCATTTCAATTTGGGTTCTTTGGTGTTAATGCACATTCAGCCAGAAAACGCCAAGTTTATGTAATGAGACCAAAATAACAAAACAGCGTCTTTTTGCTTCCCTATGCTTAGAAAGAAGACGAATAAGCTTTGATTGGGCTTATTTCAATTCGCGTTGTTTTTTGGGTGTTCACCAGAATCAACCCAACCAAAGCAAAAAGGCCTTGTGGGTTCCATCTGCACTAAAAAAAGATGATAAAGCTCTGATTGGGCTTATTTCAAATTGGTGTTTTCATGTCGTGTTCTTTGGTGTTAATGCATATTGACCCAGAAATCGCAAAGTGTGTGTATTGAAACCAAAATATCAAAACACCGTCTTTTCCCATCCATATGAGTAGAAAGAATACGAATAAGCTTTAATTGTGCTTATTTTAATTCGTATGGGGTTTTTTTGGGTGTGCACCAGCATCACCCCCAACCAAAGCCAAAAGGTATTTTGGGTTCCATCTACATAAAAAGAAGATGATAACCCTCTGATTGGGCTGGTTTCAAATTGATGTTTTTGGGGTTAGAATGCACATTCACCCAAAAATCGCAGTGACATGTTTGTTATCAGCATAGGTGTTATCAGCATAGGTGTTTTGGTTCCATCGCAAAAGAAAGCTTGGATTATTCTTTCGGTGTTCATTCACTCACAAATAGCAAAGCGAAGCGTAATAAGCTTAAACAAAGCCAAACAGGTTGTTTTGGGTTCCAGCTACATAGAAAGAAGCATCTTGGATTTCGCCTATTTCATGTCGTGTTCTTTGGTGTTAATGCACATTGACCCAGAAATCGCAAAGTGTATGTAATGAGACCAACATAAGAAAACACCGTCTTTTCGCTTCCATATGCATAGAAAGAAGACGAATAAGCTTTCACAGGGCTTATTTCAATTCTCATGGTGTTTTCTGGGTGTGCACCAGAATCGCCCCCAACCCAAGCAAAAAGGTGTTTTGGGTTCCATCTACATAAAAGGAAGACGAATAGGCTTTGATTGAGCTTATTTCAAATTGGTGTTTTCGGGGTTACAATGCACATTCACCCAAAAATCGCAGAGTGAAATGTTTGTCATGATAAAGCTCTGATTGGGCTTATTTCCAATTGTTGGTTTTGGGGTTAGAATGCACATTCACCCCGAAATCGCAGATGCTAAATGTTTGTTATCAGTCCAAATCAAGAATAGGTGTTTTGGTTCCGTCTCAATAGAAAGAAGACGAATAAGCTTTAATTGTTCTTTCGGTGTTCATTCACCCAAAAACAGCAAAGCGAGGTGTAGTAAGCCAAAACAAAGCAAAACAGGTTGTTTTGGCTTCCATCTACATAGAAAGAAGAATCTTGGCTGTCGCGTATTTCATGTTGTGTTCTTTGGTGTAAATGCACATTGATCCAGAAATCGCACAGTGTATGTAATGAGACCAATCTAACACAACATTGCCTTTTCGCTTCCATGTGCGTAGAAAGAAGAGGAATAAGCTTTGATTGTGCTTATTTCAATTTGCATGGTGTTTTTTGGGTGTGCACCAGAATCAGCCCCAACCAAACAAAAAAGGTGTTTTGGACTCTATCGACATAAAAAGAAGATGATAACGCTCTGATTGGGCTGATTTCAAATTGGCCTTTTGGGGGTTGGAATGCACATTGACCCAGAAATCGCAAAGTGTGTGTAATGAGACCAAATAAAGCTTAGGTGTTTTGGTTCCATCGCAATAGAAAGCTTGGATTGTTCTTTCGGTGTTCATTCACTCACAAAGCGTGTTCTCCTTGCACGAGGCTAGGGCTTCCTCTTTTCGCCCATGCATCGGATTGATCACAGCGAAGGGAGATGGTTGTATTTTTCTACTAATTACCCATTATCCTTGTGTCTTTGGCCTGCTTTAATTGCGTTAGCTCTATTTAATTCTTAATTTTGTCCTTTGATTAAGTTTCCTCTGTGTAATAATTATTAATTTTATTTTAATTTTCCCTCTCTCCTTCTAAAATTTTTACCCTTCATTCCCACCCCCCTTAGTCCTTTAATTTTCCCCTATCCCCCCTCCCCCCCCCAATCTAGCTTACCTTAACGTTCGGAGGCACTAGGCCTCTGCGAAGTGCGCCCAGCCGCAGGGGCGCAGCTGCCTAGGCCTGGCTCCTGGTTGGACGAAGGGCCTTTTTTCGGCAGCGCCTGGTGCCGCGCCGCAGCGGGGGGTGCCTCCAGCCCTGCTGGGCCTTCTTAGGCTTTCCCAAGCCCCCCCCCGCCGATTTCCGAGGCCGGATTCGGCCTTCTTTTGTCCTTGGCGGCCCTCCCTGCGAAGCGGGGAGGCCTGGTGTATTGCGGGCCTGCAGGGAGGCAGGCGCGGCCTAACTTGGGCCTGGGTGCAGGCCCATTGTGTTCAGCTGCCTTTCCCTGCTGCGTTTTGGCGGGAACGCCATTTTCCAGGCTTAAATTGCTCACGCAGGCCATCTAGTGGCCGTTCTGAGCATTGCAGCCTCCCTGATTTAATTATAAAGAAATACTTTAGACTGTTAACTGCTGCCACTTTGAGGACATTCTGTGCATTGCAGCCTGTTGTTTTATTTTAGTACAGGGAAGCTAATTTGCTGCCAGCTAGTGGCCAATTAAGGAAAAGGCACTTTCTGCTTAATTGTATGCTCCTTAATTGAGTAGCTTACTGTTTTATTTGGGTTCATTTTGTGATCGCCAGGTATCTGGGGTGCATTAACTTCTTTTCTCATGTTGATATTTCTCTTTTTTGGTAGCCATCATGTCTCCGAAGAGAGTCCCAGCGCAGTCTGCCTTGACCGTTCCGCCTAAAAGAAAGAAGACGAATAAGCTTTAATTGTGCTTATTTCAATTCGCATGGTGTTTTTGGGTGTGCATCAGAATCACCCGCAACCAAACAAAAAAGGTGTTTTGGATTCTATCTACATAAAAAGAAGATGATAACGCTCTGATTGGGCTGATTTCAAATTGATGTTTTTGGGGTTAGAATGCACATTCACCCAAAAATCGCAGTGACATGTTTGTTATCAGCATAGGTGTTATCAGCATAGGTGTTTTGGTTCCATCGCAAAAGAAAGCTTGGATTATTCTTTCGGTGTTCATTCACTCACAAATAGCAGAGCGATGCATAATAAGCTTAAACAAAGCCAAACAGGTTGTTTTGGGTTCCAGCTACATAGAAAGAAGCATCTTGGATTTCGCCTATTTCATGTCGTGTTCTTTGGTGTTAATGCACATTGACCCAGAAATCGCAAAGTGTATGTAATGAGACCAACATAAGAAAACACCGTCTTTTCGCTTCCATATGCATAGAAAGAAGACGAATAAGCTTTCACAGGGCTTATTTCAATTCTCATGGTGTTTTCTGGGTGTGCACCAGAATCGCCCCCAACCCAAGCAAAAAGGTGTTTTGGGTTCCATCTACATAAAAGGAAGACGAATAGGCTTTGATTGAGCTTATTTCAAATTGGTGTTTTCGGGGTTACAATGCACATTTACCCAAAAATCGCAGTGAAATGTTTGTCATGAGCCCAAATTAAACATAGGTGTCTGGGTTCCATCTCAATAAAAAGAGGACAAATAAGCTTTGATTGTTCTTTCGTTGTTCATTCACCCACAAATAGCAAAGCGAAGTTTAATCAGCCAAAACAAAGCAAAACAGGTTCTTTTGCGGTCCATCTACATCGAAAGAAGAATCATGGCTTTCGCTTATTTCAAGTCGTGTTCTTTGGTGAAAATGCACATTGACTCAGAAATCGCACAGTGTATGTACTGAAACCAACATAACAAAACACCGTCTTTTCGCTTCCCTATGAGTAGAAAGAAGACGAATAAGCTTTAATTGTGCTTATTTGAATTCGCATGGTGTTTTTTGGGTGTGCACCAGAATCATCCCCAACCAAAGCAAAAAGGTGTTTTGGGTTCCATCTTCATAAAAAGAAGATGATAACGCTCTGATTGGGCGTATTTCAAATTGGTGTTTTTGGGGTTAGAATGCACATTCACCCAAAAATTGCAGTGACATGTTTGTTATCAAGCATAGGTGTTTTGGTTCCATCTCAATAGAAAGAGGACGAATAAGCAAGGATTGTTCTTTCGGTGTTCATTCACTCACAAATAGCAAAGCGAAGCGTAATAAGCTTAAACAAAGCCAAACAGGTTGTTTTGGGTTCCATCGACATAGAAAGAAGAATCTTGGATATCGCTTATTTCATGTCGTGTTCTTTGGTGTTAAAGCACATTGAACCAGAAATCGCAAAGTGTGTGTATTGAGACCAAAATATCAAAACACCGTCTTTTCCCTTCCATATGAGTAGAAAGAAGACGAATAAGCTTTAATTGTGCTTATTTCAATTCGCATGGTGTTTTCTGGGTGTGCACCAGAATCACCCCCAACCAAAGCAAAAAGTTATTTTGGCTTCCATCTACATAAAAAGAAGATGATAAAGCTCAGATTGGGCTTATTTCAAATTGGTATTTTAGGGGTTAGAATGCACATTCACCCAAAAAACGCAGTGACATGTTTGTTATCAGCCCAAATCAAGCATAGGTGTTTTGGGTCAATCTCAATAGAAAGAGGACAAATAAGCTTTGATTTTTCTTTCGGTGTTCATTCAGCCACAAATAGCATAACGAAGTTTAATAAGTCTAAACTAGGCAAAAGTTTCTTTTGGGTTCCAACTACATAGAAAGAAGAATCTTGGATTTCGCTCATTTCAATTTGGGTTCTTTGGTGTTAATGCACATTCAGCCAGAAAACGCAAAGTTTATGTAATGAAACCAAAATAACAAAACAGCGTCTTTTTGCTTCCCTATGCATAGAAAGAAGACGAATAAGCTTTGATTGGGCTTATTTCAATTCGCGTTGTTTTTTGGGTGTTCACCAGAATCAACCCAACCAAAGCAAAAAGGCCTTGTGGGTTCCATCTGCACTAAAAAAAGATGATAAAGCTCTGATTGGGCTTATTTCAAATTGGTGTTTTCATGTCGTGTTCTTTGGTGTTAATGCATATTGACCCAGAAATCGCAAAGTGTGTGTATTGAAACCAAAATATCAAAACACCGTCTTTTCCCATCCATATGAGTAGAAAGAATACGAATAAGCTTTAATTGTGCTTATTTCAATTCGTATGGGGTTTTTTTGGGTGTGCACCAGCATCACCCCCAACCAAAGCCAAAAGGTATTTTGGGTTCCATCTACATAAAAAGAAGATGATAACCCTCTGATTGGGCTGGTTTCAAATTGATGTTTTTGGGGTTAGAATGCACATTCACCCAAAAATCGCAGTGACATGTTTGTTATCAGCTTAGGTGTTATCAGCATAGGTGTTTTGGTTCCATCGCAAAAGAAAGCTTGGATTATTCTTTCGGTGTTCATTCACTCACAAATAGCAAAGCGAAGCGTAATAAGCTTAAACAAAGCCAAACAGGTTGTTTTGGGTTCCAGCTACATAGAAAGAAGAATCTTGGATTTCGCCTATTTCATGTCGTGTTCTTTGGTGTTAATGCACATTGACCCAGAAATCGCAAAGTGTATGTAATGAGACCAACATAAGAAAACACCGTCTTTTCGCTTCCATATGCATAGAAAGAAGACGAATAAGCTTTCACAGGGCTTATTTCAATTCTCATGGTGTTTTCTGGGTGTGCACCAGAATCGCCACCAACCCAAGCAAAAAGGTTCCATCTACATAAAAGGAAGACGAATAGGCTTTGATTGAGCTTATTTCAAATTGGTGTTTTCGGGGTTACAATGCACATTCACCCAAAAATCGCAGAGTGAAATGTTTGTCATGATAAAGCTCTGATTGGGCTTATTTCCAATTGTTGGTTTTGGGGTTAGAATGCACATTCACCCCGAAATCGCAGATGCTAAATGTTTGTTATCAGTCCAAATCAAGAATAGGTGTTTTGGTTCCGTCTCAATAGAAAGAAGACGAATAAGCTTTAATTGTTCTTTCGGTGTTCATTCACCTAAAAACAGCAAAGCGAGGTGTAGTAAGCCAAAACAAAGCAAAACAGGTTGTTTTGGCTTCCATCTACATAGAAAGAAGAATCTTGGCTGTCGCGTATTTCATGTCGTGTTCTTTGGTGTAAATGCACATTGATCCAGAAATCGCACAGTGTATGTAATGAGACCAATCTAACACAACACTGCCTTTTCGCTTCCATGTGCGTAGAAAGAAGAGGAATAAGCTTTGATTGTGCTTATTTCAATTTGCATGGTGTTTTTTGGGTGTGCACCAGAATCAGCCCCAACCAAACAAAAAAGGTGTTTTGGACTCTATCGACATAAAAAGAAGATGATAACGCTCTGATTGGGCTGATTTCAAATTGGCCTTTTGGGGGTTGGAATGCACATTGACCCAGAAATCGCAAAGTGTGTGTAATGAGACCAAATAAAGCTTAGGTGTTTTGGTTCCATCGCAATAGAAAGCTTGGATTGTTCTTTCGGTGTTCATTCACTCACAAGGCGTGTTCTCCTTGCACGAGGCTAGGGCTTCCTCTTTTCGCCCATGCATCGGATTGATCACAGCGAAGGGAGATGGTTGTATTTTTCTACTAATTACCCATTATCCTTGTGTCTTTGGCCTGCTTTAATTACGTTAGCTCTATTTAATTCTTAATTTTGTCCTTTGATTAAGTTTCCTCTGTGTAATAATTATTAATTTTATTTTAATTTTCCCTCTCTCCTTCTAAAATTTTTACCCTTCATTCCCACCCCCCTTAGTCCTTTAATTTTCCCCTATCCCCCCTCCCCCCCCACTCTAGCTTACCTTAACGTTCGGAGGCACTAGGCCTCTGCGAAGTGCGCCCAGCCGCAGGGGCGCAGCTGCCTAGGCCTGGCTCCTGGTTGGACGAAGGGCCTTTTTTCGGCAGCGCCTGGTGCCGCGCCGCAGCGGGGGGTGCCTCCAGCCCTGCTGGGCCTTCTTAGGCTTTCCCGAGCCCCCCCCCCGCCGATTTCCGAGGCCGGATTCGGCCTTCTTTTGTCCTTGGCGGCCCTCCCTGCGAAGCGGGGAGGCCTGGTGTATTGCGGGCCTGCAGGGAGGCAGGCGCGGCCTAACTTGGGCCTGGGTGCAGGCCCATTGTGTTCAGCTGCCTTTCCCTGCTGCGTTTTGGCGGGAACGCCATTTTCCAGGCTTAAATTGCTCACGCAGGCCATCTAGTGGCCGTTCTGAGCATTGCAGCCTCCCTGATTTAATTATAAAGAAATACTTTAGACTGTTAACTGCTGCCACTTTGAGGACATTCTGTGCATTGCAGCCTGTTGTTTTATTTTAGTACAGGGAAGCTAATTTGCTGCCAGCTAGTGGCCAATAAAGGAAAAGGCACTTTCTGCTTAATTGTATGCTCCTTAATTGAGTAGCTTACTGTTTTATTTGGGTTCATTTTGTGATCGCCAGGTATCTGGGGTGCATTAACTTCTTTTCTCATGTTGATATTTCTCTTTTTTGGTAGCCATCATGTCTCCGAAGAGAGTCCCAGCGCAGTCTGCCTTGACCGTTCCGCCTAAAAGAAAGAAGACGAATAAGCTTTAATTGTGCTTATTTCAATTCGCATGGTGTTTTTGGGTGTGCATCAGAATCACCCGCAACCAAACAAAAAAGGTGTTTTGGATTCTATCTACATAAAAAGAAGATGATAAAGCTCTGATTGGGCTGATTTCAAATTGATGTTTTTGGGGTTAGAATGCACATTCACCCAAAAATCGCAGTGACATGTTTGTTATCAGCATAGGTGTTATCAGCATAGGTGTTTTGGTTCCATCGCAAAAGAAAGCTTGGATTATTCTTTCGGTGTTCATTCACTCACAAATAGCAGAGCGATGCGTAATAAGCTTAAACAAAGCCAAACAGGTTGTTTTGGGTTCCAGCTACATAGAAAGAAGCATCTTGGATTTCGCCTATTTCATGTCGTGTTCTTTGGTGTTAATGCACATTGACCCAGAAATCGCAAAGTGTATGTAATGAGACCAACATAAGAAAACACCGTCTTTTCGCTTCCATATGCATAGAAAGAAGACGAATAAGCTTTCAAAGGGCTTATTTCAATTCTCATGGTGTTTTCTGGGTGTGCACCAGAATCGCCCCCAACCCAAGCAAAAAGGTGTTTTGGGTTCCATCTACATAAAAGGAAGACGAATAGGCTTTGATTGAGCTTATTTCAAATTGGTGTTTTCGGGGTTACAATGCACATTTACCCAAAAATCGCAGAGTGAAATGTTTGTCATGAGCCCAAATTAAACATAGGTGTCTGGGTTCCATCTCAATAAAAAGAGGACGAATAAGCTTTGATTGTTCTTTCGTTGTTCATTCACCCACAAATAGCAAAGCGAAGTTTAATCAGCCAAAACAAAGCAAAACAGGTTCTTTTGCGGTCCATCTACATCGAAAGAAGAATCATGGCTTTCGCTTATTTCAAGTCGTGTTCTTTGGTGAAAATGCACATTGACTCAGAAATCGCACAGTGTATGTACTGAAACCAACATAACAAAACACCGTCTTTTCGCTTCCCTATGAGTAGAAAGAAGACGAATAAGCTTTAATTGTGCTTATTTGAATTCGCATGGTGTTTTTTGGGTGTGCACCAGAATCATCCCCAACCAAAGCAAAAAGGTGTTTTGGGTTCCATCTTCATAAAAAGAAGATGATAACGCTCTGATTGGGCGTATTTCAAATTGGTGTTTTTGGGGTTAGAATGCACATTCACCCAAAAATTGCAGTGACATGTTTGTTATCAGCCCAAATCAAGCATAGGTGTTTTGGTTCCATCTCAATAGAAAGAGGACGAATAAGCAAGGATTGTTCTTTCGGTGTTCATTCACTCACAAATAGCAAAGCGAAGCGTAATAAGCTTAAACAAAGCCAAACAGGTTGTTTTGGGTTCCAGCTACATAGAAAGAAGAATCTTGGATATCGCTTATTTCATGTCGTGTTCTTTGGTGTTAAAGCACATTGAACCAGAAATCGCAAAGTGTGTGTATTGAGACCAAAATATCAAAACACCGTCTTTTCCCTTCCATATGAGTAGAAAGAAGACGAATAAGCTTTAATTGTGCTTATTTCAATTCGCATGGTGTTTTCTGGGTGTGCACCAGAATCACCCCCAACCAAAGCAAAAAGTTATTTTGGCTTCCATCTACATAAAAAGAAGATGATAAAGCTCAGATTGGGCTTATTTCAAATTGGTATTTTAGGGGTTAGAATGCACATTCACCCAAAAAACGCAGTGACATGTTTGTTATCAGCCCAAATCAAGCATAGGTGTTTTGGGTCAATCTCAATAGAAAGAGGACAAATAAGCTTTGATTTTTCTTTCGGTGTTCATTCAGCCACAAATAGCATAACAAAGTTTAATAAGTCTAAACTAGGCAAAAGAGTTTCTTTTGGGTTCCAACTACATAGAAAGAAGAATCTTGGATTTCGCTCATTTCAATTTGGGTTCTTTGGTGTTAATGCACATTCAGCCAGAAAACGCCAATTTATGTAATGAGACCAAAATAACAAAACAGCGTCTTTTTGCTTCCCTATGCATAGAAAGAAGACGAATAAGCTTTGATTGGGCTTATTTCAATTCGCGTTGTTTTTTGGGTGTTCACCAGAATCAACCCAACCAAAGCAAAAAGGCCTTGTGGGTTCCATCTGCACTAAAAAAAGATGATAAGCTCTGATTGGGCTTATTTCAAATTGGTGTTTTCATGTCGTGTTCTTTGGTGTTAATGCATATTGACCCAGAAATCGCAAAGTGTGTGTATTGAAACCAAAATATCAAAACACCGTCTTTTCCCATCCATATGAGTAGAAAGAATACGAATAAGCTTTAATTGTGCTTATTTCAATTCGTATGGGGTTTTTTTGGGTGTGCACCAGCATCACCCCCAACCAAAGCCAAAAGGTATTTTGGGTTCCATCTACATAAAAAGAAGATGATAACCCTCTGATTGGGCTGGTTTCAAATTGATGTTTTTGGGGTTAGAATGCACATTCACCCAAAAATCGCAGTGACATGTTTGTTATCAGCATAGGTGTTATCAGCATAGGTGTTTTGGTTCCATCGCAAAAGAAAGCTTGGATTATTCTTTCGGTGTTCATTCACTCACAAATAGCAAAGCGAAGCGTAATAAGCTTAAACAAAGCCAAACAGGTTGTTTTGGGTTCCAGCTACATAGAAAGAAGCATCTTGGATTTCGCCTATTTCATGTCGTGTTCTTTGGTGTTAATGCACATTGACCCAGAAATCGCAAAGTGTATGTAATGAGACCAACATAAGAAAACACCGTCTTTTCGCTTCCATATGCATAGAAAGAAGACGAATAAGCTTTCACAGGGCTTATTTCAATTCTCATGGTGTTTTCTGGGTGTGCACCAGAATCGCCCCCAACCCAAGCAAAAAGGTGTTTTGGGTTCCATCTACATAAAAGGAAGACGAATAGGCTTTGATTGAGCTTATTTCAAATTGGTGTTTTCGGGGTTACAATGCACATTCACCCAAAAATCGCAGAGTGAAATGTTTGTCATGATAAAGCTCTGATTGGGCTTATTTCCAATTGTTGGTGTCAGAGCTGGCTCCGGGTCCCAGCTCACCAAGGACCAACGCTAGCCGGTAGTACAGTATCAAAGTCTTTATTGAAGAATAGTCTCCATTTACAAGTCTCAGCGTCCCAGCTCTACGTCTGAGCTTTAGACCGGCGAAGCTCTATCTGGATCTCCGCCCCCTGTGCACCAGCTTAAAACTCTAATCTTACTCCACCTCCTCCTTCTCTCTCTCTTCCTCTGGGTCTTACTACCCCCCGGGATCTCTTCCCTCCTGGACTCTTCTGACGCAGAGCTGGACCCCTCTGACTCCTCCCCCTCTCTTCGGCGTGCTTTAGGACCTGGCTCCCTACCCGGGCTGCCCACCTTGCCGCCCTCCTGTACATTTGAACTTGGCGCGCGCGCGCGTTTAACTTTCCTGATGACCGTTTCCTCGCTCCCTGACGAGGGTGTGGCCACTCCTGCCTCACGCTCTCCCTCTGCCTGCGCGCTCCCTGATCCCGATGCCTTGGACTCCTCCCCCCTACTGCACTCTGGGGGGGAAGCTGGTCCGGATTTCCAGCTGTTACTCTCTGAGTCCCCTCTGGCCCCTTCTTCCCGAGGTGTCCCCCTTGCCCTGACCATGGGGGCCCCTTTCTGTGAATCCTCCGAGTCACTGGAGAGACTCAGAGACCTCGGACTACTGTCGTCGCTGACATTTCCTTCCGACTCCTCCCCCTCGCTCTCCGTTTCCTGCCTCTCCTGTGACTCTTCTCCTGAACCCCTGACATCCATCCCCCCCTCGAAGCCCCCCCTTCCCCCCTCCCCTTCCTCCGGCGGGGGTGCCGGGTGCTCCATCGTTGTGGGGGTAAATGGTGGATACAGTTCGTCCCCCGTGGCGTGCATCCAGTTAGATAAATCCGGCTCGTCCTCCGTGTCTTCGCCGACCTCGTTCTCCTCTGCTTCCATCTCTGTGCCGCCATGCTCGAACCCCACGTCCTCCCCCATCACGTCCATGTCCCTCTCACCCTCGTTCCCCTCTGGGTCCGTTGCCCGCCAAGGGCCCCTCAGCCACCTCTCCTCTCCTCGATTGTCCCACCAAAACGAGCGGTCTGAGGCAAACCCCGAGGGCGAGCCCTCCGGTGAACGTGTTTCTAATGCTGGTTCTTCGTCCGATGTGAATCCCTGGAACGTGCTGGTAGAAAGCGTGGGTGTGAAAAGCCAGTCGTCGAAATACTCGGCTGGCATGGGCCTGTGTGGGAACAAGGCATGAAACTCCTCTTTGAGGAGAGGCTCGTCCAGGGCATAGTCCGGCACCCAACTGTTGGCGCTGGCCGGGGTACCTTCCCGTGCGAGAAAATATTCTACTCCCTCTTCCCCCCATCTCGAGTCCAAAATCTCTGTGACCTGGTTGATGGGTTCTCTTCTTGGCGACTCCCTCCTTGGGGGGGCCTCCCTATACGGGTCTGGTGCCGTGCCCTGCGCCTGAAATCGGTGAGGTGCTTTGTAGGGCGTGAGCACCGACCTATGGAATACTGGGTGCATTCTGGATCCTTCCGGAAGTGTCAACCGGAAGGCCACCGGATTGATCTGTGCTTCAACTCGGTAAGGTCCTAGCTGCTTATGTCCGAGTTTCTTCTTAGCTAAGGATCTGGTCGGCACTGCGTGGGCCGCTAACCACACCCAGTCTCCCACCTGTATGTCTTCACCCACCCTCCTGTGCTTGTCAGCCTGCAGTTTGTATGCGTGCTTTGCAAGCTCTAATTGCCTCCTAAGCTGCTCTTGAACTTCCTGCAATTCCGCCGCCAAGACTTCCGCTGCCTGTGGCTCCCCCTCCCCCAGTTTCTCTAATCCCGGGAAGGTTCTGGGATGCCTCCCGTTGTTGGCGAAGAACGGCGTCACCCCTGTGGACACGTGCTTCGTGTTGTTGTAAGCGAACTCAGCGAGCGGCAGGTAGTCCACCCATGTCGTCGGCTGTTGATTTGCATAGCATCTCAGGTACTGCTGCATGATGGCGTTGACGCGCTCCGCTTGTCCGTTGGTCTGCGGGTGTCTCGCCGACGCTAGGTTGATCTTGACGTTCAGGAAACCCATCAGCTTCTGCCAGAAGCTCGAAATGAACTGGCGCCCCCTGTCGGACAAGATAGACCGTGGCAGTCCGTGCACCCTGAAGACGTGGTCTATGAACAGTTTGGCGGTCTGTTCTGCCGTGGCCACCTTCGCGCACGGAATGAAGTGGGCCATTTTAGTGAACATGTCCACCACCACTAGCACTGCCGTTTTACCCCTCGAGCTGGGTAAATCCGTGACAAAGTCCAGTGCCACCCTCTCCCACGGTTCGCTCGGGGTCTGCAGCGGTTCGAGCAGTCCTGCCGGAGGTTTGTGCACTGACTTGGCCCTTTGGCAAGTGTCGCACCTCGAGACGTACTCCGCGACTTCTCCCCTCATCTTGGGCCACCAGAAATCTCTGGCAACGAGTTCCGCCGTCTTCTCCTTGCCGAAGTGCCCGGCGGTTGGCGCGTCGTGCAACTGCTGCAGTACTTTCGCGCGGAGCTCATCTCCCGGTACATAGAGTGCTCCTCTGCGGATGAGCAATCCGTCCCGTATTTGGAACTCGTCGTTTTTCACCGTGCCCTTGCGCACCTCCTCCATCTTGGCTAGAGCGAAGGAGTCCTCCTGCAGTGCTCGACGGACCGCCTCCAGGTCCACGGTTGCGGAAGCGCACGCCCACGCTTTCTGGGCGAAAATGTGCTTGGCCGCTGCTGGCGCCGCTTCTTCGAGGTATTGCGGCTTTCTGGACAGTGCATCTGCCATGATGTTGTTGTCGCCTGGGATGTATTCTATGCTGAAGTCGAAATCCGCAAAGAACTCCGCCCATCTGATGTGCCGCTGGTTCAGGAACCTTGCCGTGCGCCAGTACTCCAAGTTCTTATGATCCGTGCGAACCTGCACTGTGTGTTTGGCCCCGATGAGGAAGTGCCGCCACGCCTTGAATGCTGCATGAATGGCCAGCAACTCCCTGTCCCAGATGGTGTAGTTCTGCTCTGACTTGCTGAGCTTCCTAGAGTAGAAGGCACACGGTCTCCAGTCCCCATGCGGGTCCTCCTGCAACAGTACGGCGCCCACGGCTCTGTCTGAGGCGTCCGTCTCAACCCTCAGCGGCTTGCTGGGATTCACATGCAGTAGCTGCCCTTCGGACGAGAAGAGACGCTTGAGGTTCTGGAAGGACTGCTCCGCTTGCTCCGTCCAGATGAACTTCTTCTTCTTGGAGCTGAGCGTGTCGGTAATGGCCGCTGTCTGCATCGCGAACCCCTTGATGAACTTGCGGTAAAAGTTGGCGAACCCCACAAACCGCTGGACCTCCTTCCGATTGCGCGGGCTCTTCCAATCCAACACCGCGCGAACCTTGGCGCTGTCCATGGCGAGCCCCTTGTCCGACAGCTTGTAGCCCAGGAAATCCACCTCCTTCCAGTCGAACTGGCACTTCTCCAGCTTTGCGTATAGCCGATGCTCCTGCAGTCGCTGCAGAACCTCCTTGACGTCCCCCTCGTGGGTCTCCTCAGATTCTGAGAATATCAGGATGTCGTCTAAGAAGCAGACGCATTTCTTGTAGAGAAGACCCGCCAGGACGTGATGCATGAACGCTTGAAAACAGTGGGCGCCATTTTGTAAACCGAAGGGCATAACTCTATATTCATATGTGCCCAGGGGCGTGAACATGGCAGTCTTCCACTCGTCTCCCTCCCGAATGCGGATCAGGTTGTACGCCCCTCTCAGATCCAACTTTGTAAAAACGCGTCCTTTCCGCACCGTTGCCAGAAGGTCATCTATTTTGGGCATTGGAAAGGCTGTGGGCTTGGTCTTTGAATTTAAGAGCCTAAAATCCACTACAAGTCTTTTTTGGGGCGTGTCCTTTTTCTTCACAAAGAATACAGGACTGCCCCCCGCTGCTTTCGACTCCCGGATGAAACCGCGCTTTAAGTTGAGGTCTATGAACTCCTTGAGCTCCTGCAGCTCGTCTTCAGACATGGAATACAGTTTCCCGGCTGGCAGCGTCGCCCCTGGCAGGAGGTCAATCTGGCAGTCATAGGGCCTGTGGGGAGGCAGCTTGTCCGCTTCCTTCTCGCAGAAAACCTCCAAAAACGCTGCGTACTTGCGTGGCACTGCTTGCAGCGTGCTCAATTGTAGCTGCGTGTCTTCCCCTCCTTCTTCTTGGCTACGAAGAATGCAATGTTCCGCGCAATAGGAGGAACCGAAGGTCAATTGGCGTTGATACCACGCCAATGCTGGACTGTGCCTGTGCAGCCAACTCATGCCCAAGACTACCGGCGTGCCTGACAGTTTGGTGACGTTGAAGCTGATGACCTCTTGGTGATTTCCAATCCGCATCACCATTGGTTGCGTTTGTTGCACCACCTGCCCCCCTAGCAAGTCCCTGCCATCCACTGTGACAACCTTCAGGGGCAGTGTGGCTGGCAGCAGTGGTATATTGTGCTGCTGAATAAAATCCAGTCCTATAAAGTCGGCGTTGCTGCCGGAGTCAATGGTGATCGGCACTTCCAGAGTGCTTCCGTTGGGCAGTTGGAGAGACGCTGTAAGCTGCACCACTGGTTTGGGTGGGAGGGGGTCTGTGGGCTGCAAAATCTCTGGGGATTGTTTCATTGATTTGTCTGGCTGGACCCCAGTACCTCTTCCTCCAGCCAGACTCTGTCGTTTCCCTGCTGCGTTGCTTCTGTCACTGTTGCCGATGCTGCAGTGTGCTTGTGGAGCCTCTGGGGACACTCTTTCGCCATGTGTTGAGCACTGTCGCAGATGTAGCACTTCCTGTTCCCTCTAGGAGGCTTCGTCTTGACTGCTCCCGGCGTCAGGGCTCTGGTAGCTGACTGAGCCCTGGCACCTCCGAGCTCCATCGGTTCCTCTCCCCCTCCCTGCGAGGGCGTGGACTGCGCACGCGCTGCTTCTTTGGGATAGAAGGGAGGTGCTCTGGCTGGTGCCCTTCCCCAACGTCCTTCTTCTCTGTTGCAAGGACGTTCCTCCAGATGCACCCCGATCTCCAGAGCCCTCTGGACCACTTCCTGGGTGCTCCTTGGCCTCTCCCCCCTTCCAATCTCGGCTTTTACTTCTGTATTCAAGCCCTCCCAAAAGAGATCTCTCACTGGCGCAGACGCTTTGTCCCATCCCAGTGCATGAACCAGTCCGAAGAAACGCGTATGGTACTGACGCACGCTGGCTTTGCCTTGCTTAAGTCCATGTATGTCTCTCCTGGCAATATCAACGTCTATCTTTGATAAAAAACACGAGTCCATAGCTTTAATGAAAGCCTTCGCGTCTTGGAGCGCCGGATCATTGTCCCTCCATAAATTTCTCAGCCACGTTTTGGCTTCACCATGCAAATGGGATAGGATAAACCCCACTTTCTCTCTTTCATCTCTAAAGTCTTTGTCAAGCAGATCCAGCGCAAACAACAGGTCTGCTCTAAAGTTGGGGTACTGCTGTAAACTCCCGTCAAAATGGGATACAAGGCTGCCTCCCCTCTTTCCCAATCCAATGCCCTCTGCTTTGGATCCAGGTGGCCCCTGTTTGGAAATCACGTCCAATCTTACTTGGAGATCCCGGTAGGCGCTACTCAATTCCTCCTCTCTTTTTCTGGATGCAATTACCTCCGTGCTGAGTCGTGTCACAGCTTCTTGCAGGGCTGATATCTGCTCTTCCGTCGTCATCTTGCCTGAGTTTTGTGAGCTCTGGGAGCACCCCTCCTCTGCCCTCGCTGCGTCAACTCACGTGGCGAGGTTCTTGGTGCCAAAACTTTAAAAATGGAGATAGAGCTTACTGTCAGAGCTGGCTCCGGGTCCCAGCTCACCAAGGACCAACGCTAGCCGGTAGTACAGTATCAAAGTCTTTATTGAAGAATAGTCTCCATTTACAAGTCTCAGCGTCCCAGCTCTACGTCTGAGCTTTAGACCGGCGAAGCTCTATCTGGATCTCCGCCCCCTGTGCACCAGCTTAAAACTCTAATCTTACTCCACCTCCTCCTTCTCTCTCTCTTCCTCTGGGTCTTACTACCCCCCGGGATCTCTTCCCTCCTGGACTCTTCTGACGCAGAGCTGGACCCCTCTGACTCCTCCCCCTCTCTTCGGCGTGCTTTAGGACCTGGCTCCCTACCCGGGCTGCCCACCTTGCCGCCCTCCTGTACATTTGAACTTGGCGCGCGCGCGCGTTTAACTTTCCTGATGACCGTTTCCTCGCTCCCTGACGAGGGTGTGGCCACTCCTGCCTCACGCTCTCCCTCTGCCTGCGCGCTCCCTGATCCCGATGCCTTGGACTCCTCCCCCCTACTGCACTCTGGGGGGGAAGCTGGTCCGGATTTCCAGCTGTTACTCTCTGAGTCCCCTCTGGCCCCTTCTTCCCGAGGTGTCCCCCTTGCCCTGACCATGGGGGCCCCTTTCTGTGAATCCTCCGAGTCACTGGAGAGACTCAGAGACCTCGGACTACTGTCGTCGCTGACATTTCCTTCCGACTCCTCCCCCTCGCTCTCCGTTTCCTGCCTCTCCTGTGACTCTTCTCCTGAACCCCTGACAGTTGGTTTTGGGGTTAGAATGCACATTCACCCCGAAATCGCAGATGCTAAATGTTTGTTATCAGTCCAAATCAAGAATAGGTGTTTTGGTTCCGTCTCAATAGAAAGAAGACGAATAAGCTTTAATTGTTCTTTCGGTGTTCATTCACCCAAAAACAGCAAAGCGAGGTGTAGTAAGCCAAAACAAAGCAAAACAGGTTGTTTTGGCTTCCATCTACATAGAAAGAAGAATCTTGGCTGTCGCGTATTTCATGTCGTGTTCTTTGGTGTAAATGCACATTGATCCAGAAATCGCACAGTGTATGTAATGAGACCAATCTAACACAACACTGCCTTTTCGCTTCCATGTGCGTAGAAAGAAGAGGAATAAGCTTTGATTGTGCTTATTTCAATTTGCATGGTGTTTTTTGGGTGTGCACCAGAATCAGCCCCAACCAAACAAAAAAGGTGTTTTGGACTATCGACATAAAAAGAAGATGATAACGCTCTGATTGGGCTGATTTCAAATTGGCCTTTTGGGGGTTGGAATGCACATTGACCCAGAAATCGCAAAGTGTGTGTAATGAGACCAAATAAAGCTTAGGTGTTTTGGTTCCATCGCAATAGAAAGCTTGGATTGTTCTTTCGGTGTTCATTCACTCACAAAGCGTGTTCTCCTTGCACGAGGCTAGGGCTTCCTCTTTTCGCCCATGCATCGGATTGATCACAGCGAAGGGAGATGGTTGTATTTTTCTACTAATTACCCATTATCCTTGTGTCTTTGGCCTGCTTTAATTGCGTTAGCTCTATTTAATTCTTAATTTTGTCCTTTGATTAAGTTTCCTCTGTGTAATAATTATTAATTTTATTTTAATTTTCCCTCTCTCCTTCTAAAATTTTTACCCTTCATTCCCACCCCCCTTAGTCCTTTAATTTTCCCCTATCCCCCCTCCCCCCCCCCACTCTAGCTTACCTTAACGTTCGGAGGCACTAGGCCTCTGCGAAGTGCGCCCAGCCGCAGGGGCGCAGCTGCCTAGGCCTGGCTCCTGGTTGGACGAAGGGCCTTTTTTCAGCAGCGCCTGGTGCCGCGCCGCAGCGGGGGGTGCCTCCAGCCCTGCTGGGCCTTCTTAGGCTTTCCCGAGCCCCCCCCCCCCGCCGATTTCCGAGGCCGGATTCGGCCTTCTTTTGTCCTTGGCGGCCCTCCCTGCGAAGCGGGGAGGCCTGGTGTATTGCGGGCCTGCAGGGAGGCAGGCGCGGCCTAACTTGGGCCTGGGTGCAGGCCCATTGTGTTCAGCTGCCTTTCCCTGCTGCGTTTTGGCGGGAACGCCATTTTCCAGGCTTAAATTGCTCACGCAGGCCATCTAGTGGCCGTTCTGAGCATTGCAGCCTCCCTGATTTAATTATAAAGAAATACTTTAGACTGTTAACTGCTGCCACTTTGAGGACATTCTGTGCATTGCAGCCTGTTGTTTTATTTTAGTACAGGGAAGCTAATTTGCTGCCAGCTAGTGGCCAATTAAGGAAAAGGCACTTTCTGCTTAATTGTATGCTCCTTAATTGAGTAGCTTACTCTTTTATTTGGGTTCATTTTGTGATCGCCAGGTATCTGGGGTGCATTAACTTCTTTTCTCATGTTGATATTTCTCTTTTTTGGTAGCCATCATGTCTCCGAAGAGAGTCCCAGCGCAGTCTGCCTTGACCGTTCCGCCTAAAAGAAAGAAGACGAATAAGCTTTAATTGTGCTTATTTCAATTCGCATGGTGTTTTTGGGTGTGCATCAGAATCACCCGCAACCAAACAAAAAAGGTGTTTTGGATTCTATCTACATAAAAAGAAGATGATAAAGCTCTGATTGGGCTGATTTCAAATTGATGTTTTTGGGGTTAGAATGCACATTCACCCAAAAATCGCAGTGACATGTTTGTTATCAGCATAGGTGTTATCAGCATAGGTGTTTTGGTTCCATCGCAAAAGAAAGCTTGGATTATTCTTTCGGTGTTCATTCACTCACAAATAGCAGAGCGATGCGTAATAAGCTTAAACAAAGCCAAACAGGTTGTTTTGGGTTCCAGCTACATAGAAAGAAGCATCTTGGATTTCGCCTATTTCATGTCGTGTTCTTTGGTGTTAATGCACATTGACCCAGAAATCGCAAAGTGTATGTAATGAGACCAACATAAGAAAACACCGTCTTTTCGCTTCCATATGCATAGAAAGAAGACGAATAAGCTTTCACAGGGCTTATTTCAATTCTCATGGTGTTTTCTGGGTGTGCACCAGAATCGCCCCCAACCCAAGCAAAAAGGTGTTTTGGGTTCCATCTACATAAAAGGAAGACGAATAGGCTTTGATTGAGCTTATTTCAAATTGGTGTTTTCGGGTTACAATGCACATTTACCCAAAAATCGCAGAGTGAAATGTTTGTCATGAGCCCAAATTAAACATAGGTGTCTGGGTTCCATCTCAATAAAAAGAGGACGAATAAGCTTTGATTGTTCTTTCGTTGTTCATTCACCCACAAATAGCAAAGCGAAGTTTAATCAGCCAAAACAAAGCAAAACAGGTTCTTTTGCGGTCCATCTACATCGAAAGAAGAATCATGGCTTTCGCTTATTTCAAGTCGTGTTCTTTGGTGAAAATGCACATTGACTCAGAAATCGCACAGTGTATGTACTGAAACCAACATAACAAAACACCGTCTTTTCGCTTCCCTATGAGTAGAAAGAAGACGAATAAGCTTTAATTGTGCTTATTTGAATTCGCATGGTGTTTTTTGGGTGTGCACCAGAATCATCCCCAACCAAAGCAAAAAGGTGTTTTGGGTTCCATCTTCATAAAAAGAAGATGATAACGCTCTGATTGGGCGTATTTCAAATTGGTGTTTTTGGGGTTAGAATGCACATTCACCCAAAAATTGCAGTGACATGTTTGTTATCAAGCATAGGTGTTTTGGTTCCATCTCAATAGAAAGAGGACGAATAAGCAAGGATTGTTCTTTCGGTGTTCATTCACTCACAAATAGCAAAGCGAAGCGTAATAAGCTTAAACAAAGCCAAACAGGTTGTTTTGGGTTCCAGCGACATAGAAAGAAGAATCTTGGATATCGCTTATTTCATGTCGTGTTCTTTGGTGTTAAAGCACATTGAACCAGAAATCGCAAAGTGTGTGTATTGAGACCAAAATATCAAAACACCGTCTTTTCCCTTCCATATGAGTAGAAAGAAGACGAATAAGCTTTAATTGTGCTTATTTCAATTCGCATGGTGTTTTCTGGGTGTGCACCAGAATCACCCCCAACCAAAGCAAAAAGTTATTTTGGCTTCCATCTACATAAAAAGAAGATGATAAAGCTCAGATTGGGCTTATTTCAAATTGGTATTTTAGGGGTTAGAATGCACATTCACCCAAAAAACGCAGTGACATGTTTGTTATCAGCCCAAATCAAGCACAGGTGTTTTGGGTCAATCTCAATAGAAAGAGGACAAATAAGCTTTGATTTTTCTTTCGGTGTTCATTCAGCCACAAATAGCATAACGAAGTTTAATAAGTCTAAACTAGGCAAAAGAGTTTCTTTTGGGTTCCAACTACATAGAAAGAAGAATCTTGGATTTCGCTCATTTCAATTTGGGTTCTTTGGTGTTAATGCACATTCAGCCAGAAAACGCCAAGTTTATGTAATGAGACCAAAATAACAAAACAGCGTCTTTTTGCTTCCCTATGCATAGAAAGAAGACGAATAAGCTTTGATTGGGCTTATTTCAATTCGCGTTGTTTTTTGGGTGTTCACCAGAATCAACCCAACCAAAGCAAAAAGGCCTTGTGGGTTCCATCTGCACTAAAAAAAGATGATAAAGCTCTGATTGGGCTTATTTCAAATTGGTGTTTTCATGTCGTGTTCTTTGGTGTTAATGCATATTGACCCAGAAATCGCAAAGTGTGTGTATTGAAACCAAAATATCAAAACACCGTCTTTTCCCATCCATATGAGTAGAAAGAATACGAATAAGCTTTAATTGTGCTTATTTCAATTCGTATGGGGTTTTTTTGGGTGTGCACCAGCATCACCCCCAACCAAAGCCAAAAGGTATTTTGGGTTCCATCTACATAAAAAGAAGATGATAACCCTCTGATTGGGCTGGTTTCAAATTGATGTTTTTGGGGTTAGAATGCACATTCACCCAAAAATCGCAGTGACATGTTTGTTATCAGCATAGGTGTTATCAGCATAGGTGTTTTGGTTCCATCGCAAAAGAAAGCTTGGATTATTCTTTCGGTGTTCATTCACTCACAAATAGCAAAGCGAAGCGTAATAAGCTTAAACAAAGCCAAACAGGTTGTTTTGGGTTCCAGCTACATAGAAAGAAGCATCTTGGATTTCGCCTATTTCATGTCGTGTTCTTTGGTGTTAATGCACATTGACCCAGAAATCGCAAAGTGTATGTAATGAGACCAACATAAGAAAACACCGTCTTTTCGCTTCCATATGCATAGAAAGAAGACGAATAAGCTTTCACAGGGCTTATTTCAATTCTCATGGTGTTTTCTGGGTGTGCACCAGAATCGCCCCCAACCCAAGCAAAAAGGTGTTTTGGGTTCCATCTACATAAAAGGAAGACGAATAGGCTTTGATTGAGCTTATTTCAAATTGGTGTTTTCGGGGTTACAATGCACATTCACCCAAAAATCGCAGAGTGAAATGTTTGTCATGATAAAGCTCTGATTGGGCTTATTTCCAATTGTTGGTTTTGGGGTTAGAATGCACATTCACCCCGAAATCGCAGATGCTAAATGTTTGTTATCAGTCCAAATCAAGAATAGGTGTTTTGGTTCCGTCTCAATAGAAAGAAGACGAATAAGCTTTAATTGTTCTTTCGGTGTTCATTCACCCAAAAACAGCAAAGCGAGGTGTAGTAAGCCAAAACAAAGCAAAACAGGTTGTTTTGGCTTCCATCTACATAGAAAGAAGAATCTTGGCTGTCGCGTATTTCATGTCGTGTTCTTTGGTGTAAATGCACATTGATCCAGAAATCGCACAGTGTATGTAATGAGACCAATCTAACACAACACTGCCTTTTCGCTTCCATGTGCGTAGAAAGAAGAGGAATAAGCTTTGATTGTGCTTATTTCAATTTGCATGGTGTTTTTTGGGTGTGCACCAGAATCAGCCCCAACCAAACAAAAAAGGTGTTTTGGACTATCGACATAAAAAGAAGATGATAACGCTCTGATTGGGCTGATTTCAAATTGGCCTTTTGGGGGTTGGAATGCACATTGACCCAGAAATCGCAAAGTGTGTGTAATGAGACCAAATAAAGCTTAGGTGTTTTGGTTCCATCGCAATAGAAAGCTTGGATTGTTCTTTCGGTGTTCATTCACTCACAAAGCGTGTTCTCCTTGCACGAGGCTAGGGCTTCCTCTTTTCGCCCATGCATCGGATTGATCACAGCGAAGGGAGATGGTTGTATTTTTCTACTAATTACCCATTATCCTTGTGTCTTTGGCCTGCTTTAATTGCGTTAGCTCTATTTAATTCTTAATTTTGTCCTTTGATTAAGTTTCCTCTGTGTAATAATTATTAATTTTATTTTAATTTTCCCTCTCTCCTTCTAAAATTTTTACCCTTCATTCCCACCCCCCTTAGTCCTTTAATTTTCCCCTATCCCCCCTCCCCCCCCCCACTCTAGCTTACCTTAACGTTCGGAGGCACTAGGCCTCTGCGAAGTGCGCCCAGCCGCAGGGGCGCAGCTGCCTAGGCCTGGCTCCTGGTTGGACGAAGGGCCTTTTTTCAGCAGCGCCTGGTGCCACGCCGCAGCGGGGGGTACCTCCAGCCCTGCTGGGCCTTCTTAGGCTTTCCCGAGCCCCCCCCCCGCCGATTTCCGAGGCCGGATTCGGCCTTCTTTTGTCCTTGGCGGCCCTCCCTGCGAAGCGGGGAGGCCTGGTGTATTGCGGGCCTGCAGGGAGGCAGGCGCGGCCTAACTTGGGCCTGGGTGCAGGCCCATTGTGTTCAGCTGCCTTTCCCTGCTGCGTTTTGGCGGGAACGCCATTTTCCAGGCTTAAATTGCTCACGCAGGCCATCTAGTGGCCGTTCTGAGCATTGCAGCCTCCCTGATTTAATTATAAAGAAATACTTTAGACTGTTAACTGCTGCCACTTTGAGGACATTCTGTGCATTGCAGCCTGTTGTTTTATTTTAGTACAGGGAAGCTAATTTGCTGCCAGCTAGTGGCCAATTAAGGAAAAGGCACTTTCTGCTTAATTGTATGCTCCTTAATTGAGTAGCTTACTGTTTTATTTGGGTTCATTTTGTGATCGCCAGGTATCTGGGGGTGCATTAACTTCTTTTCTCATGTTGATATTTCTCTTTTTTGGTAGCCATCATGTCTCCGAAGAGAGTCCCAGCGCAGTCTGCCTTGACCGTTCCGCCTAAAAGAAAGAAGACGAATAAGCTTTAATTGTGCTTATTTCAATTCGCATGGTGTTTTTGGGTGTGCATCAGAATCACCCGCAACCAAACAAAAAAGGTGTTTTGGATTCTATCTACATAAAAAGAAGATGATAAAGCTCTGATTGGGCTGATTTCAAATTGATGTTTTTGGGGTTAGAATGCACATTCACCCAAAAATCGCAGTGACATGTTTGTTATCAGCATAGGTGTTATCAGCATAGGTGTTTTGGTTCCATCGCAAAAGAAAGCTTGGATTATTCTTTCGGTGTTCATTCACTCACAAATAGCAGAGCGATGCGTAATAAGCTTAAACAAAGCCAAACGGGTTGTTTTGGGTTCCAGCTACATAGAAAGAAGCATCTTGGATTTCGCCTATTTCATGTCGTGTTCTTTGGTGTTAATGCACATTGACCCAGAAATCGCAAAGTGTATGTAATGAGACCAACATAAGAAAACACCGTCTTTTCGCTTCCATATGCATAGAAAGAAGACGAATAAGCTTTCACAGGGCTTATTTCAATTCTCATGGTGTTTTCTGGGTGTGCACCAGAATCGCCCCCAACCCAAGCAAAAAGGTGTTTTGGGTTCCATCTACATAAAAGGAAGACGAATAGGCTTTGATTGAGCTTATTTCAAATTGGTGTTTTCGGGGTTACAATGCACATTTACCCAAAAATCGCAGTGAAATGTTTGTCATGAGCCCAAATTAAACATAGGTGTCTGGGTTCCATCTCAATAAAAAGAGGACGAATAAGCTTTGATTGTTCTTTCGTTGTTCATTCACCCACAAATAGCAAAGCGAAGTTTAATCAGCCAAAACAAAGCAAAACAGGTTCTTTTGCGGTCCATCTACATCGAAAGAAGAATCATGGCTTTCGCTTATTTCAAGTCGTGTTCTTTGGTGAAAATGCACATTGACTCAGAAATCGCACAGTGTATGTACTGAAACCAACATAACAAAACACCGTCTTTTCGCTTCCCTATGAGTAGAAAGAAGACGAATAAGCTTTAATTGTGCTTATTTGAATTCGCATGGTGTTTTTTGGGTGTGCACCAGAATCATCCCCAACCAAAGCAAAAAGGTGTTTTGGGTTCCATCTTCATAAAAAGAAGATGATAACGCTCTGATTGGGCGTATTTCAAATTGGTGTTTTTGGGGTTAGAATGCACATTCACCCAAAAATTGCAGTGACATGTTTGTTATCAAGCATAGGTGTTTTGGTTCCATCTCAATAGAAAGAGGACGAATAAGCAAGGATTGTTCTTTCGGTGTTCATTCACTCACAAATAGCAAAGCGAAGCGTAATAAGCTTAAACAAAGCCAAACAGGTTGTTTTGGGTTCCAGCGACATAGAAAGAAGAATCTTGGATATCGCTTATTTCATGTCGTGTTCTTTGGTGTTAAAGCACATTGAACCAGAAATCGCAAAGTGTGTGTATTGAGACCAAAATATCAAAACACCGTCTTTTCCCTTCCATATGAGTAGAAAGAAGACGAATAAGCTTTAATTGTGCTTATTTCAATTCGCATGGTGTTTTCTGGGTGTGCACCAGAATCACCCCCAACCAAAGCAAAAAGTTATTTTGGCTTCCATCTACATAAAAAGAAGATGATAAAGCTCAGATTGGGCTTATTTCAAATTGGTATTTTAGGGGTTAGAATGCACATTCACCCAAAAAACGCAGTGACATGTTTGTTATCAGCCCAAATCAAGCATAGGTGTTTTGGGTCAATCTCAATAGAAAGAGGACAAATAAGCTTTGATTTTTCTTTCGGTGTTCATTCAGCCACAAATAGCATAACAAAGTTTAATAAGTCTAAACTAGGCAAAAGAGTTTCTTTTGGGTTCCAACTACATAGAAAGAAGAATCTTGGATTTCGCTCATTTCAATTTGGGTTCTTTGGTGTTAATGCACATTCAGCCAGAAAACGCCAATTTATGTAATGAGACCAAAATAACAAAACAGCGTCTTTTTGCTTCCCTATGCATAGAAAGAAGACGAATAAGCTTTGATTGGGCTTATTTCAATTCGCGTTGTTTTTTGGGTGTTCACCAGAATCAACCCAACCAAAGCAAAAAGGCCTTGTGGGTTCCATCTGCACTAAAAAAAGATGATAAGCTCTGATTGGGCTTATTTCAAATTGGTTTTTTCATGTCGTGTTCTTTGGTGTTAATGCATATTGACCCAGAAATCGCAAAGTGTGTGTATTGAAACCAAAATATCAAAACACCGTCTTTTCCCATCCATATGAGTAGAAAGAATACGAATAAGCTTTAATTGTGCTTATTTCAATTCGTATGGGGTTTTTTTGGGTGTGCACCAGCATCACCCCCAACCAAAGCCAAAAGGTATTTTGGGTTCCATCTACATAAAAAGAAGATGATAACCCTCTGATTGGGCTGGTTTCAAATTGATGTTTTTGGGGTTAGAATGCACATTCACCCAAAAATCGCAGTGACATGTTTGTTATCAGCATAGGTGTTATCAGCATAGGTGTTTTGGTTCCATCGCAAAAGAAAGCTTGGATTATTCTTTCGGTGTTCATTCACTCACAAATAGCAAAGCGAAGCGTAATAAGCTTAAACAAAGCCAAACAGGTTGTTTTGGGTTCCAGCTACATAGAAAGAAGCATCTTGGATTTCGCCTATTTCATGTCGTGTTCTTTGGTGTTAATGCACATTGACCCAGAAATCGCAAAGTGTATGTAATGAGACCAACATAAGAAAACACCGTCTTTTCGCTTCCATATGCATAGAAAGAAGACGAATAAGCTTTCACAGGGCTTATTTCAATTCTCATGGTGTTTTCTGGGTGTGCACCAGAATCGCCCCCAACCCAAGCAAAAAGGTGTTTTGGGTTCCATCTACATAAAAGGAAGACGAATAGGCTTTGATTGAGCTTATTTCAAATTGGTGTTTCGGGGTTACAATGCACATTCACCCAAAAATCGCAGAGTGAAATGTTTGTCATGATAAAGCTCTGATTGGGCTTATTTCCAATTGTTGGTTTTGGGGTTAGAATGCACATTCACCCCGAAATCGCAGATGCTAAATGTTTGTTATCAGTCCAAATCAAGAATAGGTGTTTTGGTTCCGTCTCAATAGAAAGAAGACGAATAAGCTTTAATTGTTCTTTCGGTGTTCATTCACCCAAAAACAGCAAAGCGAGGTGTAGTAAGCCAAAACAAAGCAAAACAGGTTGTTTTGGCTTCCATCTACATAGAAAGAAGAATCTTGGCTGTCGCGTATTTCATGTTGTGTTCTTTGGCACATTGATCCAGAAATCGCACAGTGTATGTAATGAGACCAATCTAACACAACACTGCCTTTTCGCTTCCATGTGCGTAGAAAGAAGAGGAATCAGCTTTGATTGTGCTTATTTCAATTTGCATGGTGTTTTTTGGGTGTGCACCAGAATCAGCCCCAACCAAACAAAAAAGGTGTTTTGGACTCTATCGACATAAAAAGAAGATGATAACGCTCTGATTGGGCTGATTTCAAATTGGCCTTTTGGGGGTTGGAATGCACATTGACCCAGAAATCGCAAAGTGTGTGTAATGAGACCAAATAAAGCTTAGGTGTTTTGGTTCCATCGCAATAGAAAGCTTCGATAGTTCTTTCGGTGTTCATTCACTCACAAAGCGTGTTCTCCTTGCACGAGGCTAGGGCTTCCTCTTTTCGCCCATGCATCGGATTGATCACAGCGAAGGGAGATGGTTGTATTTTTCTACTAATTACCCATTATCCTTGTGTCTTTGGCCTGCTTTAATTGCGTTAGCTCTATTTAATTCTTAATTTTGTCTTTGATTAAGTTTCCTCTGTGTAATAATTATTAATTTTATTTTAATTTTCCCTCTCTCCTTCTAAAATTTTTACCCTTCATTCCCACCCCCCTTAGTCCTTTAATTTTCCCCTATCCCCCCTCCCCCCCCCAATCTAGCTTACCTTAACGTTCGGAGGCACTAGGCCTCTGCGAAGTGCGCCCAGCCGCAGGGGCGCAGCTGCCTAGGCCTGGCTCCTGGTTGGACGAAGGGCCTTTTTTCGGCAGCGCCTGGTGCCGCGCCGCAGCGGGGGGTGCCTCCAGCTCTGCTGGGCCTTCTTAGGCTTTCCCGAGCCCCCCCCCCCGCCGATTTCCGAGGCCGGATTCGGCCTTCTTTTGTCCTTGGCGGCCCTCCCTGCGAAGCGGGGAGGCCTGGTGTATTGCGGGCCTGCAGGGAGGCAGGCGCGGCCTAACTTGGGCCTGGGTGCAGGCCCATTGTGTTCAGCTGCCTTTCCCTGCTGCGTTTTGGCGGGAACGCCATTTTCCAGGCTTAAATTGCTCACGCAGGCCATCTAGTGGCCGTTCTGAGCATTGCAGCCTCCCTAATTTAATTATAAAGAAATACTTTAGACTGTTAACTGCTGCCACTTTGAGGACATTCTGTGCATTGCAGCCTGTTGTTTTATTTTAGTACAGGGAAGCTAATTTGCTGCCAGCTAGTGGCCAATAAAGGAAAAGGCACTTTCTGCTTAATTGTATGCTCCTTAATTGAGTAGCTTACTGTTTTATTTGGGTTCATTTTGTGATCGCCAGGTATCTGGGGGTGCATTAACTTCTTTTCTCATGTTGATATTTCTCTTTTTTGGTAGCCATCATGTCTCCGAAGAGAGTCCCAGCGCAGTCTGCCTTGACCGTTCCGCCTAAAAGAAAGAAGACGAATAAGCTTTAATTGTGCTTATTTCAATTCGCATGGTGTTTTTGGGTGTGCATCAGAATCACCCGCAACCAAACAAAAAAGGTGTTTTGGATTCTATCTACATAAAAAGAAGATGATAAAGCTCTGATTGGGCTGATTTCAAATTGATGTTTTTGGGGTTAGAATGCACATTCACCCAAAAATCGCAGTGACATGTTTGTTATCAGCATAGGTGTTATCAGCATAGGTGTTTTGGTTCCATCGCAAAAGAAAGCTTGGATTATTCTTTCGGTGTTCATTCACTCACAAATAGCAGAGCGATGCGTAATAAGCTTAAACAAAGCCAAACGGGTTGTTTTGGGTTCCAGCTACATAGAAAGAAGCATCTTGGATTTCGCCTATTTCATGTCGTGTTCTTTGGTGTTAATGCACATTGACCCAGAAATCGCAAAGTGTATGTAATGAGACCAACATAAGAAAACACCGTCTTTTCGCTTCCATATGCATAGAAAGAAGACGAATAAGCTTTCACAGGGCTTATTTCAATTCTCATGGTGTTTTCTGGGTGTGCACCAGAATCGCCCCCAACCCAAGCAAAAAGGTGTTTTGGGTTCCATCTACATAAAAGGAAGACGAATAGGCTTTGATTGAGCTTATTTCAAATTGGTGTTTTCGGGGTTACAATGCACATTTACCCAAAAATCGCAGAGTGAAATGTTTGTCATGAGCCCAAATTAAACATAGGTGTCTGGGTTCCATCTCAATAAAAAGAGGACGAATAAGCTTTGATTGTTCTTTCGTTGTTCATTCACCCACAAATAGCAAAGCGAAGTTTAATCAGCCAAAACAAAGCAAAACAGGTTCTTTTGCGGTCCATCTACATCGAAAGAAGAATCATGGCTTTCGCTTATTTCAAGTCGTGTTCTTTGGTGAAAATGCACATTGACTCAGAAATCGCACAGTGTATGTACTGAAACCAACATAACAAAACACCGTCTTTTCGCTTCCCTATGAGTAGAAAGAAGACGAATAAGCTTTAATTGTGCTTATTTGAATTCGCATGGTGTTTTTTGGGTGTGCACCAGAATCATCCCCAACCAAAGCAAAAAGGTGTTTTGGGTTCCATCTTCATAAAAAGAAGATGATAACGCTCTGATTGGGCGTATTTCAAATTGGTGTTTTTGGGGTTAGAATGCACATTCACCCAAAAATTGCAGTGACATGTTTGTTATCAAGCATAGGTGTTTTGGTTCCATCTCAATAGAAAGAGGACGAATAAGCAAGGATTGTTCTTTCGGTGTTCATTCACTCACAAATAGCAAAGCGAAGCGTAATAAGCTTAAACAAAGCCAAACAGGTTGTTTTGGGTTCCAGCGACATAGAAAGAAGAATCTTGGATATCGCTTATTTCATGTCGTGTTCTTTGGTGTTAAAGCACATTGAACCAGAAATCGCAAAGTGTGTGTATTGAGACCAAAATATCAAAACACCGTCTTTTCCCTTCCATATGAGTAGAAAGAAGACGAATAAGCTTTAATTGTGCTTATTTCAATTCGCATGGTGTTTTCTGGGTGTGCACCAGAATCACCCCCAACCAAAGCAAAAAGTTATTTTGGCTTCCATCTACATAAAAAGAAGATGATAAAGCTCAGATTGGGCTTATTTCAAATTGGTATTTTAGGGGTTAGAATGCACATTCACCCAAAAAACGCAGTGACATGTTTGTTATCAGCCCAAATCAAGCATAGGTGTTTTGGGTCAATCTCAATAGAAAGAGGACAAATAAGCTTTGATTTTTCTTTCGGTGTTCATTCAGCCACAAATAGCATAACAAAGTTTAATAAGTCTAAACTAGGCAAAAGAGTTTCTTTTGGGTTCCAACTACATAGAAAGAAGAATCTTGGATTTCGCTCATTTCAATTTGGGTTCTTTGGTGTTAATGCACATTCAGCCAGAAAACGCCAATTTATGTAATGAGACCAAAATAACAAAACAGCGTCTTTTTGCTTCCCTATGCATAGAAAGAAGACGAATAAGCTTTGATTGGGCTTATTTCAATTCGCGTTGTTTTTTGGGTGTTCACCAGAATCAACCCAACCAAAGCAAAAAGGCCTTGTGGGTTCCATCTGCACAAAAAAAGATGATAAAGCTCTGATTGGGCTTATTTCAAATTGGTGTTTTCATGTCGTGTTCTTTGGTGTTAATGCATATTGACCCAGAAATCGCAAAGTGTGTGTATTGAAACCAAAATATCAAAACACCGTCTTTTCCCATCCATATGAGTAGAAAGAATACGAATAAGCTTTAATTGTGCTTATTTCAATTCGTATGGGGTTTTTTTGGGTGTGCACCAGCATCACCCCCAACCAAAGCCAAAAGGTATTTTGGGTTCCATCTACATAAAAAGAAGATGATAACCCTCTGATTGGGCTGGTTTCAAATTGATGTTTTTGGGGTTAGAATGCACATTCACCCAAAAATCGCAGTGACATGTTTGTTATCAGCATAGGTGTTATCAGCATAGGTGTTTTGGTTCCATCGCAAAAGAAAGCTTGGATTATTCTTTCGGTGTTCATTCACTCACAAATAGCAAAGCGAAGCGTAATAAGCTTAAACAAAGCCAAACAGGTTGTTTTGGGTTCCAGCTACATAGAAAGAAGCATCTTGGATTTCGCCTATTTCATGTCGTGTTCTTTGGTGTTAATGCACATTGACCCAGAAATCGCAAAGTGTATGTAATGAGACCAACATAAGAAAACACCGTCTTTTCGCTTCCATATGCATAGAAAGAAGACGAATAAGCTTTCACAGGGCTTATTTCAATTCTCATGGTGTTTTCTGGGTGTGCACCAGAATCGCCCCCAACCCAAGCAAAAAGGTGTTTTGGGTTCCATCTACATAAAAGGAAGACGAATAGGCTTTGATTGAGCTTATTTCAAATTGGTGTTTCGGGGTTACAATGCACATTCACCCAAAAATCGCAGAGTGAAATGTTTGTCATGATAAAGCTCTGATTGGGCTTATTTCCAATTGTTGGTTTTGGGGTTAGAATGCACATTCACCCCGAAATCGCAGATGCTAAATGTTTGTTATCAGTCCAAATCAAGAATAGGTGTTTTGGTTCCGTCTCAATAGAAAGAAGACGAATAAGCTTTAATTGTTCTTTCGGTGTTCATTCACCCAAAAACAGCAAAGCGAGGTGTAGTAAGCCAAAACAAAGCAAAACAGGTTGTTTTGGCTTCCATCTACATAGAAAGAAGAATCTTGGCTGTCGCGTATTTCATGTTGTGTTCTTTGGCACATTGATCCAGAAATCGCACAGTGTATGTAATGAGACCAATCTAACACAACACTGCCTTTTCGCTTCCATGTGCGTAGAAAGAAGAGGAATAAGCTTTGATTGTGCTTATTTCAATTTGCATGGTGTTTTTTGGGTGTGCACCAGAATCAGCCCCAACCAAACAAAAAAGGTGTTTTGGACTCTATCGACATAAAAAGAAGATGATAACGCTCTGATTGGGCTGATTTCAAATTGGCCTTTTGGGGGTTGGAATGCACATTGACCCAGAAATCGCAAAGTGTGTGTAATGAGACCAAATAAAGCTTAGGTGTTTTGGTTCCATCGCAATAGAAAGCTTCGATAGTTCTTTCGGTGTTCATTCACTCACAAAGCGTGTTCTCCTTGCACGAGGCTAGGGCTTCCTCTTTTCGCCCATGCATCGGATTGATCACAGCGAAGGGAGATGGTTGTATTTTTCTACTAATTACCCATTATCCTTGTGTCTTTGGCCTGCTTTAATTGCGTTAGCTCTATTTAATTCTTAATTTTGTCTTTGATTAAGTTTCCTCTGTGTAATAATTATTAATTTTATTTTAATTTTCCCTCTCTCCTTCTAAAATTTTTACCCTTCATTCCCACCCCCCTTAGTCCTTTAATTTTCCCCTATCCCCCCTCCCCCCCCCAATCTAGCTTACCTTAACGTTCGGAGGCACTAGGCCTCTGCGAAGTGCGCCCAGCCGCAGGGGCGCAGCTGCCTAGGCCTGGCTCCTGGTTGGACGAAGGGCCTTTTTTCGGCAGCGCCTGGTGCCGCGCCGCAGCGGGGGGTGCCTCCAGCTCTGCTGGGCCTTCTTAGGCTTTCCCGAGCCCCCCCCCCCCCGCCGATTTCCGAGGCCGGATTCGGCCTTCTTTTGTCCTTGGCGGCCCTCCCTGCGAAGCGGGGAGGCCTGGTGTATTGCGGGCCTGCAGGGAGGCAGGCGCGGCCTAACTTGGGCCTGGGTGCAGGCCCATTGTGTTCAGCTGCCTTTCCCTGCTGCGTTTTGGCGGGAACGCCATTTTCCAGGCTTAAATTGCTCACGCAGGCCATCTAGTGGCCGTTCTGAGCATTGCAGCCTCCCTAATTTAATTATAAAGAAATACTTTAGACTGTTAACTGCTGCCACTTTGAGGACATTCTGTGCATTGCAGCCTGTTGTTTTATTTTAGTACAGGGAAGCTAATTTGCTGCCAGCTAGTGGCCAATAAAGGAAAAGGCACTTTCTGCTTAATTGTATGCTCCTTAATTGAGTAGCTTACTGTTTTATTTGGGTTCATTTTGTGATCGCCAGGTATCTGGGGGTGCATTAACTTCTTTTCTCATGTTGATATTTCTCTTTTTTGGTAGCCATCATGTCTCCGAAGAGAGTCCCAGCGCAGTCTGCCTTGACCGTTCCGCCTAAAAGAAAGAAGACGAATAAGCTTTAATTGTGCTTATTTCAATTCGCATGGTGTTTTTGGGTGTGCATCAGAATCACCCGCAACCAAACAAAAAAGGTGTTTTGGATTCTATCTACATAAAAAGAAGATGATAAAGCTCTGATTGGGCTGATTTCAAATTGATGTTTTTGGGGTTAGAATGCACATTCACCCAAAAATCGCAGTGACATGTTTGTTATCAGCATAGGTGTTATCAGCATAGGTGTTTTGGTTCCATCGCAAAAGAAAGCTTGGATTATTCTTTCGGTGTTCATTCACTCACAAATAGCAGAGCGATGCGTAATAAGCTTAAACAAAGCCAAACGGGTTGTTTTGGGTTCCAGCTACATAGAAAGAAGCATCTTGGATTTCGCCTATTTCATGTCGTGTTCTTTGGTGTTAATGCACATTGACCCAGAAATCGCAAAGTGTATGTAATGAGACCAACATAAGAAAACACCGTCTTTTCGCTTCCATATGCATAGAAAGAAGACGAATAAGCTTTCACAGGGCTTATTTCAATTCTCATGGTGTTTTCTGGGTGTGCACCAGAATCGCCCCCAACCCAAGCAAAAAGGTGTTTTGGGTTCCATCTACATAAAAGGAAGACGAATAGGCTTTGATTGAGCTTATTTCAAATTGGTGTTTTCGGGGTTACAATGCACATTTACCCAAAAATCGCAGAGTGAAATGTTTGTCATGAGCCCAAATTAAACATAGGTGTCTGGGTTCCATCTCAATAAAAAGAGGACGAATAAGCTTTGATTGTTCTTTCGTTGTTCATTCACCCACAAATAGCAAAGCGAAGTTTAATCAGCCAAAACAAAGCAAAACAGGTTCTTTTGCGGTCCATCTACATCGAAAGAAGAATCATGGCTTTCGCTTATTTCAAGTCGTGTTCTTTGGTGAAAATGCACATTGACTCAGAAATCGCACAGTGTATGTACTGAAACCAACATAACAAAACACCGTCTTTTCGCTTCCCTATGAGTAGAAAGAAGACGAATAAGCTTTAATTGTGCTTATTTGAATTCGCATGGTGTTTTTTGGGTGTGCACCAGAATCATCCCCAACCAAAGCAAAAAGGTGTTTTGGGTTCCATCTTCATAAAAAGAAGATGATAACGCTCTGATTGGGCGTATTTCAAATTGGTGTTTTTGGGGTTAGAATGCACATTCACCCAAAAATTGCAGTGACATGTTTGTTATCAGCCCAAATCAAGCATAGGTGTTTTGGTTCCATCTCAATAGAAAGAGGACGAATAAGCAAGGATTGTTCTTTCGGTGTTCATTCACTCACAAATAGCAAAGCGAAGCGTAATAAGCTTAAACAAAGCCAAACAGGTTGTTTTGGGTTCCAGCTACATAGAAAGAAGAATCTTGGATATCGCTTATTTCATGTCGTGTTCTTTGGTGTTAAAGCACATTGAACCAGAAATCGCAAAGTGTGTGTATTGAGACCAAAATATCAAAACACCGTCTTTTCCCTTCCATATGAGTAGAAAGAAGACGAATAAGCTTTAATTGTGCTTATTTCAATTCGCATGGTGTTTTCTGGGTGTGCACCAGAATCACCCCCAACCAAAGCAAAAAGTTATTTTGGCTTCCATCTACATAAAAAGAAGATGATAAAGCTCAGATTGGGCTTATTTCAAATTGGTATTTTAGGGGTTAGAATGCACATTCTCCCAAAAAACGCAGTGACATGTTTGTTATCAGCCCAAATCAAGCATAGGTGTTTTGGGTCAATCTCAATAGAAAGAGGACAAATAAGCTTTGATTTTTCTTTCGGTGTTCATTCAGCCACAAATAGCATAACAAAGTTTAATAAGTCTAAACTAGGCAAAAGAGTTTCTTTTGGGTTCCAACTACATAGAAAGAAGAATCTTGGATTTCGCTCATTTCAATTTGGGTTCTTTGGTGTTAATGCACATTCAGCCAGAAAACGCCAATTTATGTAATGAGACCAAAATAACAAAACAGCGTCTTTTTGCTTCCCTATGCATAGAAAGAAGACGAATAAGCTTTGATTGGGCTTATTTCAATTCGCGTTGTTTTTTGGGTGTTCACCAGAATCAACCCAACCAAAGCAAAAAGGCCTTGTGGGTTCCATCTGCACTAAAAAAAGATGATAAGCTCTGATTGGGCTTATTTCAAATTGGTGTTTTCATGTCGTGTTCTTTGGTGTTAATGCATATTGACCCAGAAATCGCAAAGTGTGTGTATTGAAACCAAAATATCAAAACACCGTCTTTTCCCATCCATATGAGTAGAAAGAATACGAATAAGCTTTAATTGTGCTTATTTCAATTCGTATGGGGTTTTTTGGGTGTGCACCAGCATCACCCCCAACCAAAGCCAAAAGGTATTTTGGGTTCCATCTACATAAAAAGAAGATGATAACCCTCTGATTGGGCTGGTTTCAAATTGATGTTTTTGGGGTTAGAATGCACATTCACCCAAAAATCGCAGTGACATGTTTGTTATCAGCATAGGTGTTATCAGCATAGGTGTTTTGGTTCCATCGCAAAAGAAAGCTTGGATTATTCTTTCGGTGTTCATTCACTCACAAATAGCAAAGCGAAGCGTAATAAGCTTAAACAAAGCCAAACAGGTTGTTTTGGGTTCCAGCTACATAGAAAGAAGCATCTTGGATTTCGCCTATTTCATGTCGTGTTCTTTGGTGTTAATGCACATTGACCCAGAAATCGCAAAGTGTATGTAATGAGACCAACATAAGAAAACACCGTCTTTTCGCTTCCATATGCATAGAAAGAAGACGAATAAGCTTTCACAGGGCTTATTTCAATTCTCATGGTGTTTTCTGGGTGTGCACCAGAATCGCCCCCAACCCAAGCAAAAAGGTGTTTTGGGTTCCATCTACATAAAAGGAAGACGAATAGGCTTTGATTGAGCTTATTTCAAATTGGTGTTTCGGGGTTACAATGCACATTCACCCAAAAATCGCAGAGTGAAATGTTTGTCATGATAAAGCTCTGATTGGGCTTATTTCCAATTGTTGGTTTTGGGGTTAGAATGCACATTCACCCCGAAATCGCAGATGCTAAATGTTTGTTATCAGTCCAAATCAAGAATAGGTGTTTTGGTTCCGTCTCAATAGAAAGAAGACGAATAAGCTTTAATTGTTCTTTCGGTGTTCATTCACCCAAAAACAGCAAAGCGAGGTGTAGTAAGCCAAAACAAAGCAAAACAGGTTGTTTTGGCTTCCATCTACATAGAAAGAAGAATCTTGGCTGTCGCGTATTTCATGTTGTGTTCTTTGGCACATTGATCCAGAAATCGCACAGTGTATGTAATGAGACCAATCTAACACAACACTGCCTTTTCGCTTCCATGTGCGTAGAAAGAAGAGGAATAAGCTTTGATTCTGCTTATTTCAATTTGCATGGTGTTTTTTGGGTGTGCACCAGAATCAGCCCCAACCAAACAAAAAAGGTGTTTTGGACTCTATCGACATAAAAAGAAGATGATAACGCTCTGATTGGGCTGATTTCAAATTGGCCTTTTGGGGGTTGGAATGCACATTGACCCAGAAATCGCAAAGTGTGTGTAATGAGACCAAATAAAGCTTAGGTGTTTTGGTTCCATCGCAATAGAAAGCTTGGATTGTTCTTTCGGTGTTCATTCACTCACAAAGCGTGTTCTCCTTGCACGAGGCTAGGGCTTCCTCTTTTCGCCCATGCATCGGATTGATCACAGCGAAGGGAGATGGTTGTATTTTTCTACTAATTACCCATTATCCTTGTGTCTTTGGCCTGCTTTAATTGCGTTAGCTCTATTTAATTCTTAATTTTGTCTTTGATTAAGTTTCCTCTGTGTAATAATTATTAATTTTATTTTAATTTTCCCTCTCTCCTTCTAAAATTTTTACCCTTCATTCCCACCCCCCTTAGTCCTTTAATTTTCCCCTATCCCCCCTCCCCCCCCCCAATCTAGCTTACCTTAACGTTCGGAGGCACTAGGCCTCTGCGAAGTGCGCCCAGCCGCAGGGGCGCAGCTGCCTAGGCCTGGCTCCTGGTTGGACGAAGGGCCTTTTTTCGGCAGCGCCTGGTGCCGCGCCGCAGCGGGGGGTGCCTCCAGCCCTGCTGGGCCTTCTTAGGCTTTCCCGAGCCCCCCCCCCCGCCGATTTCCGAGGCCGGATTCGGCCTTCTTTTGTCCTTGGCGGCCCTCCCTGCGAAGCGGGGAGGCCTGGTGTATTGCGGGCCTGCAGGGAGGCAGGCGCGGCCTAACTTGGGCCTGGGTGCAGGCCCATTGTGTTCAGCTGCCTTTCCCTGCTGCGTTTTGGCGGGAACGCCATTTTCCAGGCTTAAATTGCTCACGCAGGCCATCTAGTGGCCGTTCTGAGCATTGCAGCCTCCCTAATTTAATTATAAAGAAATACTTTAGACTGTTAACTGCTGCCACTTTGAGGACATTCTGTGCATTGCAGCCTGTTGTTTTATTTTAGTACAGGGAAGCTAATTTGCTGCCAGCTAGTGGCCAATAAAGGAAAAGGCACTTTCTGCTTAATTGTATGCTCCTTAATTGAGTAGCTTACTGTTTTATTTGGGTTCATTTTGTGATCGCCAGGTATCTGGGGGTGCATTAACTTCTTTTCTCATGTTGATATTTCTCTTTTTTGGTAGCCATCATGTCTCCGAAGAGAGTCCCAGCGCAGTCTGCCTTGACCGTTCCGCCTAAAAGAAAGAAGACGAATAAGCTTTAATTGTGCTTATTTCAATTCGCATGGTGTTTTTGGGTGTGCATCAGAATCACCCGCAACCAAACAAAAAAGGTGTTTTGGATTCTATCTACATAAAAAGAAGATGATAAAGCTCTGATTGGGCTGATTTCAAATTGATGTTTTTGGGGTTAGAATGCACATTCACCCAAAAATCGCAGTGACATGTTTGTTATCAGCATAGGTGTTATCAGCATAGGTGTTTTGGTTCCATCGCAAAAGAAAGCTTGGATTATTCTTTCGGTGTTCATTCACTCACAAATAGCAGAGCGATGCGTAATAAGCTTAAACAAAGCCAAACGGGTTGTTTTGGGTTCCAGCTACATAGAAAGAAGCATCTTGGATTTCGCCTATTTCATGTCGTGTTCTTTGGTGTTAATGCACATTGACCCAGAAATCGCAAAGTGTATGTAATGAGACCAACATAAGAAAACACCGTCTTTTCGCTTCCATATGCATAGAAAGAAGACGAATAAGCTTTCACAGGGCTTATTTCAATTCTCATGTTGTTTTCTGGGTGTGCACCAGAATCGCCCCCAACCCAAGCAAAAAGGTGTTTTGGGTTCCATCTACATAAAAGGAAGACGAATAGGCTTTGATTGAGCTTATTTCAAATTGGTGTTTTCGGGGTTACAATGCACATTTACCCAAAAATCGCAGAGTGAAATGTTTGTCATGAGCCCAAATTAAACATAGGTGTCTGGGTTCCATCTCAATAAAAAGAGGACGAATAAGCTTTGATTGTTCTTTCGTTGTTCATTCACCCACAAATAGCAAAGCGAAGTTTAATCAGCCAAAACAAAGCAAAACAGGTTCTTTTGCGGTCCATCTACATCGAAAGAAGAATCATGGCTTTCGCTTATTTCAAGTCGTGTTCTTTGGTGAAAATGCACATTGACTCAGAAATCGCACAGTGTATGTACTGAAACCAACATAACAAAACACCGTCTTTTCGCTTCCCTATGAGTAGAAAGAAGACGAATAAGCTTTAATTGTGCTTATTTGAATTCGCATGGTGTTTTTTGGGTGTGCACCAGAATCATCCCCAACCAAAGCAAAAAGGTGTTTTGGGTTCCATCTTCATAAAAAGAAGATGATAACGCTCTGATTGGGCGTATTTCAAATTGGTGTTTTTGGGGTTAGAATGCACATTCACCCAAAAATTGCAGTGACATGTTTGTTATCAGCCCAAATCAAGCATAGGTGTTTTGGTTCCATCTCAATAGAAAGAGGACGAATAAGCAAGGATTGTTCTTTCGGTGTTCATTCACTCACAAATAGCAAAGCGAAGCGTAATAAGCTTAAACAAAGCCAAACAGGTTGTTTTGGGTTCCAGCTACATAGAAAGAAGAATCTTGGATATCGCTTATTTCATGTCGTGTTCTTTGGTGTTAAAGCACATTGAACCAGAAATCGCAAAGTGTGTGTATTGAGACCAAAATATCAAAACACCGTCTTTTCCCTTCCATATGAGTAGAAAGAAGACGAATAAGCTTTAATTGTGCTTATTTCAATTCGCATGGTGTTTTCTGGGTGTGCACCAGAATCACCCCCAACCAAAGCAAAAAGTTATTTTGGCTTCCATCTACATAAAAAGAAGATGATAAAGCTCAGATTGGGCTTATTTCAAATTGTTATTTTAGGGGTTAGAATGCACATTCACCCAAAAAACGCAGTGACATGTTTGTTATCAGCCCAAATCAAGCATAGGTGTTTTGGGTCAATCTCAATAGAAAGAGGACAAATAAGCTTTGATTTTTCTTTCGGTGTTCATTCAGCCACAAATAGCATAACAAAGTTTAATAAGTCTAAACTAGGCAAAAGAGTTTCTTTTGGGTTCCAACTACATAGAAAGAAGAATCTTGGATTTCGCTCATTTCAATTTGGGTTCTTTGGTGTTAATGCACATTCAGCCAGAAAACGCCAATTTATGTAATGAGACCAAAATAACAAAACAGCGTCTTTTTGCTTCCCTATGCATAGAAAGAAGACGAATAAGCTTTGATTGGGCTTATTTCAATTCGCGTTGTTTTTTGGGTGTTCACCAGAATCAACCCAACCAAAGCAAAAAGGCCTTGTGGGTTCCATCTGCACTAAAAAAAGATGATAAGCTCTGATTGGGCTTATTTCAAATTGGTGTTTTCATGTCGTGTTCTTTGGTGTTAATGCATATTGACCCAGAAATCGCAAAGTGTGTGTATTGAAACCAAAATATCAAAACACCGTCTTTTCCCATCCATATGAGTAGAAAGAATACGAATAAGCTTTAATTGTGCTTATTTCAATTCGTATGGGGTTTTTTTGGGTGTGCACCAGCATCACCCCCAACCAAAGCCAAAAGGTATTTTGGGTTCCATCTACATAAAAAGAAGATGATAACCCTCTGATTGGGCTGGTTTCAAATTGATGTTTTTGGGGTTAGAATGCACATTCACCCAAAAATCGCAGTGACATGTTTGTTATCAGCATAGGTGTTATCAGCATAGGTGTTTTGGTTCCATCGCAAAAGAAAGCTTGGATTATTCTTTCGGTGTTCATTCACTCACAAATAGCAAAGCGAAGCGTAATAAGCTTAAACAAAGCCAAACAGGTTGTTTTGGGTTCCAGCTACATAGAAAGAAGCATCTTGGATTTCGCCTATTTCATGTCGTGTTCTTTGGTGTTAATGCACATTGACCCAGAAATCGCAAAGTGTATGTAATGAGACCAACATAAGAAAACACCGTCTTTTCGCTTCCATATGCATAGAAAGAAGACGAATAAGCTTTCACAGGGCTTATTTCAATTCTCATGGTGTTTTCTGGGTGTGCACCAGAATCGCCCCCAACCCAAGCAAAAAGGTGTTTTGGGTTCCATCTACATAAAAGGAAGACGAATAGGCTTTGATTGAGCTTATTTCAAATTGGTGTTTCGGGGTTACAATGCACATTCACCCAAAAATCGCAGAGTGAAATGTTTGTCATGATAAAGCTCTGATTGGGCTTATTTCCAATTGTTGGTTTTGGGGTTAGAATGCACATTCACCCCGAAATCGCAGATGCTAAATGTTTGTTATCAGTCCAAATCAAGAATAGGTGTTTTGGTTCCGTCTCAATAGAAAGAAGACGAATAAGCTTTAATTGTTCTTTCGGTGTTCATTCACCCAAAAACAGCAAAGCGAGGTGTAGTAAGCCAAAACAAAGCAAAACAGGTTGTTTTGGCTTCCATCTACATAGAAAGAAGAATCTTGGCTGTCGCGTATTTCATGTTGTGTTCTTTGGCACATTGATCCAGAAATCGCACAGTGTATGTAATGAGACCAATCTAACACAACACTGCCTTTTCGCTTCCATGTGCGTAGAAAGAAGAGGAATAAGCTTTGATTGTGCTTATTTCAATTTGCATGGTGTTTTTTGGGTGTGCACCAGAATCAGCCCCAACCAAACAAAAAAGGTGTTTTGGACTCTATCGACATAAAAAGAAGATGATAACGCTCTGATTGGGCTGATTTCAAATTGGCCTTTTGGGGGTTGGAATGCACATTGACCCAGAAATCGCAAAGTGTGTGTAATGAGACCAAATAAAGCTTAGGTGTTTTGGTTCCATCGCAATAGAAAGCTTGGATTGTTCTTTCGGTGTTCATTCACTCACAAAGCGTGTTCTCCTTGCACGAGGCTAGGGCTTCCTCTTTTCGCCCATGCATCGGATTGATCACAGCGAAGGGAGATGGTTGTATTTTTCTACTAATTACCCATTATCCTTGTGTCTTTGGCCTGCTTTAATTGCGTTAGCTCTATTTAATTCTTAATTTTGTCTTTGATTAAGTTTCCTCTGTGTAATAATTATTAATTTTATTTTAATTTTCCCTCTCTCCTTCTAAAATTTTTACCCTTCATTCCCACCCCCCTTAGTCCTTTAATTTTCCCCTATCCCCCCTCCCCCCCCCACTCTAGCTTACCTTAACATTCGGAGGCACTAGGCCTCTGCGAAGTGCGCCCAGCCGCAGGGGCGCAGCTGCCTAGGCCTGGCTCCTGGTTGGACGAAGGGCCTTTTTTCGGCAGCGCCTGGTGCCGCGCCGCAGCGGGGGGTGCCTCCAGCCCTGCTGGGCCTTCTTAGGCTTTCCCGAGCCCCCCCCCCGCCGATTTCCGAGGCCGGATTCGGCCTTCTTTTGTCCTTGGCGGCCCTCCCTGCGAAGCGGGGAGGCCTGGTGTATTGCGGGCCTGCAGGGAGGCAGGCGCGGCCTAACTTGGGCCTGGGTGCAGGCCCATTGTGTTCAGCTGCCTTTCCCTGCTGCGTTTTGGCGGGAACGCCATTTTCCAGGCTTAAATTGCTCACGCAGGCCATCTAGTGGCCGTTCTGAGCATTGCAGCCTCCCTAATTTAATTATAAAGAAATACTTTAGACTGTTAACTGCTGCCACTTTGAGGACATTCTGTGCATTGCAGCCTGTTGTTTTATTTTAGTACAGGGAAGCTAATTTGCTGCCAGCTAGTGGCCAATAAAGGAAAAGGCACTTTCTGCTTAATTGTATGCTCCTTAATTGAGTAGCTTACTGTTTTATTTGGGTTCATTTTGTGATCGCCAGGTATCTGGGGGTGCATTAACTTCTTTTCTCATGTTGATATTTCTCTTTTTTGGTAGCCATCATGTCTCCGAAGAGAGTCCCAGCGCAGTCTGCCTTGACCGTTCCGCCTAAAAGAAAGAAGACGAATAAGCTTTAATTGTGCTTATTTCAATTCGCATGGTGTTTTTGGGTGTGCATCAGAATCACCCGCAACCAAACAAAAAAGGTGTTTTGGATTCTATCTACATAAAAAGAAGATGATAAAGCTCTGATTGGGCTGATTTCAAATTGATGTTTTTGGGGTTAGAATGCACATTCACCCAAAAATCGCAGTGACATGTTTGTTATCAGCATAGGTGTTATCAGCATAGGTGTTTTGGTTCCATCGCAAAAGAAAGCTTGGATTATTCTTTCGGTGTTCATTCACTCACAAATAGCAAAGCGAAGCGTAATAAGCTTAAACAAAGCCAAACGGGTTGTTTTGGGTTCCAGCTACATAGAAAGAAGCATCTTGGATTTCGCCTATTTCATGTCGTGTTCTTTGGTGTTAATGCACATTGACCCAGAAATCGCAAAGTGTATGTAATGAGACCAACATAAGAAAACACCGTCTTTTCGCTTCCATATGCATAGAAAGAAGACGAATAAGCTTTCACAGGGCTTATTTCAATTCTCATGGTGTTTTCTGGGTGTGCACCAGAATCGCCCCCAACCCAAGCAAAAAGGTGTTTTGGGTTCCATCTACATCAAAGGAAGACGAATAGGCTTTGATTGAGCTTATTTCAAATTGGTGTTTTCGGGGTTACAATGCACATTTACCCAAAAATCGCAGAGTGAAATGTTTGTCATGAGCCCAAATTAAACATAGGTGTCTGGGTTCCATCTCAATAAAAAGAGGACGAATAAGCTTTGATTGTTCTTTCGTTGTTCATTCACCCACAAATAGCAAAGCGAAGTTTAATCAGCCAAAACAAAGCAAAACAGGTTCTTTTGCGGTCCATCTACATCGAAAGAAGAATCATGGCTTTCGCTTATTTCAAGTCGTGTTCTTTGGTGAAAATGCACATTGACTCAGAAATCGCACAGTGTATGTACTGAAACCAACATAACAAAACACCGTCTTTTCGCTTCCCTATGAGTAGAAAGAAGACGAATAAGCTTTAATTGTGCTTATTTGAATTCGCATGGTGTTTTTTGGGTGTGCACCAGAATCATCCCCAACCAAAGCAAAAAGGTGTTTTGGGTTCCATCTTCATAAAAAGAAGATGATAACGCTCTGATTGGGCGTATTTCAAATTGGTGTTTTTGGGGTTAGAATGCACATTCACCCAAAAATTGCAGTGACATGTTTGTTATCAGCCCAAATCAAGCATAGGTGTTTTGGTTCCATCTCAATAGAAAGAGGACGAATAAGCAAGGATTGTTCTTTCGGTGTTCATTCACTCACAAATAGCAAAGCGAAGCGTAATAAGCTTAAACAAAGCCAAACAGGTTGTTTTGGGTTCCAGCTACATAGAAAGAAGAATCTTGGATATCGCTTATTTCATGTCGTGTTCTTTGGTGTTAAAGCACATTGAACCAGAAATCGCAAAGTGTGTGTATTGAGACCAAAATATCAAAACACCGTCTTTTCCCTTCCATATGAGTAGAAAGAAGACGAATAAGCTTTAATTGTGCTTATTTCAATTCGCATGGTGTTTTCTGGGTGTGCACCAGAATCACCCCCAACCAAAGCAAAAAGTTATTTTGGCTTCCATCTACATAAAAAGAAGATGATAAAGCTCAGATTGGGCTTATTTCAAATTGGTATTTTAGGGGTTAGAATGCACATTCACCCAAAAAACGCAGTGACATGTTTGTTATCAGCCCAAATCAAGCATAGGTGTTTTGGGTCAATCTCAATAGAAAGAGGACAAATAAGCTTTGATTTTTCTTTCGGTGTTCATTCAGCCACAAATAGCATAACAAAGTTTAATAAGTCTAAACTAGGCAAAAGAGTTTCTTTTGGGTTCCAACTACATAGAAAGAAGAATCTTGGATTTCGCTCATTTCAATTTGGGTTCTTTGGTGTTAATGCACATTCAGCCAGAAAACGCCAATTTATGTAATGAGACCAAAATAACAAAACAGCGTCTTTTTGCTTCCCTATGCATAGAAAGAAGACGAATAAGCTTTGATTGGGCTTATTTCAATTCGCGTTGTTTTTTGGGTGTTCACCAGAATCAACCCAACCAAAGCAAAAAGGCCTTGTGGGTTCCATCTGCACTAAAAAAAGATGATAAGCTCTGATTGGGCTTATTTCAAATTGGTGTTTTCATGTCGTGTTCTTTGGTGTTAATGCATATTGACCCAGAAATCGCAAAGTGTGTGTATTGAAACCAAAATATCAAAACACCGTCTTTTCCCATCCATATGAGTAGAAAGAATACGAATAAGCTTTAATTGTGCTTATTTCAATTCGTATGGGGTTTTTTTGGGTGTGCACCAGCATCACCCCCAACCAAAGCCAAAAGGTATTTTGGGTTCCATCTACATAAAAAGAAGATGATAACCCTCTGATTGGGCTGGTTTCAAATTGATGTTTTTGGGGTTAGAATGCACATTCACCCAAAAATCGCAGTGACATGTTTGTTATCAGCATAGGTGTTATCAGCATAGGTGTTTTGGTTCCATCGCAAAAGAAAGCTTGGATTATTCTTTCGGTGTTCATTCACTCACAAATAGCAAAGCGAAGCGTAATAAGCTTAAACAAAGCCAAACAGGTTGTTTTGGGTTCCAGCTACATAGAAAGAAGCATCTTGGATTTCGCCTATTTCATGTCGTGTTCTTTGGTGTTAATGCACATTGACCCAGAAATCGCAAAGTGTATGTAATGAGACCAACATAAGAAAACACCGTCTTTTCGCTTCCATATGCATAGAAAGAAGACGAATAAGCTTTCACAGGGCTTATTTCAATTCTCATGGTGTTTTCTGGGTGTGCACCAGAATCGCCCCCAACCCAAGCAAAAAGGTGTTTTGGGTTCCATCTACATAAAAGGAAGACGAATAGGCTTTGATTGAGCTTATTTCAAATTGGTGTTTTCGGGGTTACAATGCACATTCACCCAAAAATCGCAGAGTGAAATGTTTGTCATGATAAAGCTCTGATTGGGCTTATTTCCAATTGTTGGTTTTGGGGTTAGAATGCACATTCACCCCGAAATCGCAGATGCTAAATGTTTGTTATCAGTCCAAATCAAGAATAGGTGTTTTGGTTCCGTCTTAATAGAAAGAAGACGAATAAGCTTTAATTGTTCTTTCGGTGTTCATTCACCCAAAAACAGCAAAGCGAGGTGTAGTAAGCCAAAACAAAGCAAAACAGGTTGTTTTGGCTTCCATCTACATAGAAAGAAGAATCTTGGCTGTCGCGTATTTCATGTTGTGTTCTTTGGCACATTGATCCAGAAATCGCACAGTGTATGTAATGAGACCAATCTAACACAACACTGCCTTTTCGCTTCCATGTGCGTAGAAAGAAGAGGAATAAGCTTTGATTGTGCTTATTTCAATTTGCATGGTGTTTTTTGGGTGTGCACCAGAATCAGCCCCAACCAAACAAAAAAGGTGTTTTGGACTCTATCGACATAAAAAGAAGATGATAACGCTCTGATTGGGCTGATTTCAAATTGGCCTTTTGGGGGTTGGAATGCACATTGACCCAGAAATCGCAAAGTGTGTGTAATGAGACCAAATAAAGCTTAGGTGTTTTGGTTCCATCGCAATAGAAAGCTTGGATTGTTCTTTCGGTGTTCATTCACTCACAAAGCGTGTTCTCCTTGCACGAGGCTAGGGCTTCCTCTTTTCGCCCATGCATCGGATTGATCACAGCGAAGGGAGATGGTTGTATTTTTCTACTAATTACCCATTATCCTTGTGTCTTTGGCCTGCTTTAATTGCGTTAGCTCTATTTAATTCTTAATTTTGTCTTTGATTAAGTTTCCTCTGTGTAATAATTATTAATTTTATTTTAATTTTCCCTCTCTCCTTCTAAAATTTTTACCCTTCATTCCCACCCCCCTTAGTCCTTTAATTTTCCCCTATCCCCCCTCCCCCCCCCAATCTAGCTTACCTTAACGTTCGGAGGCACTAGGCCTCTGCGAAGTGCGCCCAGCCGCAGGGGCGCAGCTGCCTAGGCCTGGCTCCTGGTTGGACGAAGGGCCTTTTTTCGGCAGCGCCTGGTGCCGCGCCGCAGCGGGGGGTGCCTCCAGCCCTGCTGGGCCTTCTTAGGCTTTCCCGAGCCCCCCCCCCCCGCCGATTTCCGAGGCCGGATTCGGCCTTCTTTTGTCCTTGGCGGCCCTCCCTGCGAAGCGGGGAGGCCTGGTGTATTGCGGGCCTGCAGGGAGGCAGGCGCGGCCTAACTTGGGCCTGGGTGCAGGCCCATTGTGTTCAGCTGCCTTTCCCTGCTGCGTTTTGGCGGGAACGCCATTTTCCAGGCTTAAATTGCTCACGCAGGCCATCTAGTGGCCGTTCTGAGCATTGCAGCCTCCCTAATTTAATTATAAAGAAATACTTTAGACTGTTAACTGCTGCCACTTTGAGGACATTCTGTGCATTGCAGCCTGTTGTTTTATTTTAGTACAGGGAAGCTAATTTGCTGCCAGCTAGTGGCCAATAAAGGAAAAGGCACTTTCTGCTTAATTGTATGCTCCTTAATTGAGTAGCTTACTGTTTTATTTGGGTTCATTTTGTGATCGCCAGGTATCTGGGGGTGCATTAACTTCTTTTCTCATGTTGATATTTCTCTTTTTTGGTAGCCATCATGTCTCCGAAGAGAGTCCCAGCGCAGTCTGCCTTGACCGTTCCGCCTAAAAGAAAGAAGACGAATAAGCTTTAATTGTGCTTATTTCAATTCGCATGGTGTTTTTGGGTGTGCATCAGAATCACCCGCAACCAAACAAAAAAGGTGTTTTGGATTCTATCTACATAAAAAGAAGATGATAAAGCTCTGATTGGGCTGATTTCAAATTGATGTTTTTGGGGTTAGAATGCACATTCACCCAAAAATCGCAGTGACATGTTTGTTATCAGCATAGGTGTTATCAGCATAGGTGTTTTGGTTCCATCGCAAAAGAAAGCTTGGATTATTCTTTCGGTGTTCATTCACTCACAAATAGCAGAGCGATGCGTAATAAGCTTAAACAAAGCCAAACGGGTTGTTTTGGGTTCCAGCTACATAGAAAGAAGCATCTTGGATTTCGCCTATTTCATGTCGTGTTCTTTGGTGTTAATGCACATTGACCCAGAAATCGCAAAGTGTATGTAATGAGACCAACATAAGAAAACACCGTCTTTTCGCTTCCATATGCATAGAAAGAAGACGAATAAGCTTTCACAGGGCTTATTTCAATTCTCATGGTGTTTTCTGGGTGTGCACCAGAATCGCCCCCAACCCAAGCAAAAAGGTGTTTTGGGTTCCATCTACATAAAAGGAAGACGAATAGGCTTTGATTGAGCTTATTTCAAATTGGTGTTTCGGGGTTACAATGCACATTCACCCAAAAATCGCAGAGTGAAATGTTTGTCATGATAAAGCTCTGATTGGGCTTATTTCCAATTGTTGGTTTTGGGGTTAGAATGCACATTCACCCCGAAATCGCAGATGCTAAATGTTTGTTATCAGTCCAAATCAAGAATAGGTGTTTTGGTTCCGTCTTAATAGAAAGAAGACGAATAAGCTTTAATTGTTCTTTCGGTGTTCATTCACCCAAAAACAGCAAAGCGAGGTGTAGTAAGCCAAAACAAAGCAAAACAGGTTGTTTTGGCTTCCATCTACATAGAAAGAAGAATCTTGGCTGTCGCGTATTTCATGTTGTGTTCTTTGGCACATTGATCCAGAAATCGCACAGTGTATGTAATGAGACCAATCTAACACAACACTGCCTTTTCGCTTCCATGTGCGTAGAAAGAAGAGGAATAAGCTTTGATTGTGCTTATTTCAATTTGCATGGTGTTTTTTGGGTGTGCACCAGAATCAGCCCCAACCAAACAAAAAAGGTGTTTTGGACTCTATCGACATAAAAAGAAGATGATAACGCTCTGATTGGGCTGATTTCAAATTGGCCTTTTGGGGGTTGGAATGCACATTGACCCAGAAATCGCAAAGTGTGTGTAATGAGACCAAATAAAGCTTAGGTGTTTTGGTTCCATCGCAATAGAAAGCTTGGATTGTTCTTTCGGTGTTCATTCACTCACAAAGCGTGTTCTCCTTGCACGAGGCTAGGGCTTCCTCTTTTCGCCCATGCATCGGATTGATCACAGCGAAGGGAGATGGTTGTATTTTTCTACTAATTACCCATTATCCTTGTGTCTTTGGCCTGCTTTAATTGCGTTAGCTCTATTTAATTCTTAATTTTGTCTTTGATTAAGTTTCCTCTGTGTAATAATTATTAATTTTATTTTAATTTTCCCTCTCTCCTTCTAAAATTTTTACCCTTCATTCCCACCCCCCTTAGTCCTTTAATTTTCCCCTATCCCCCCTCCCCCCCCCAATCTAGCTTACCTTAACGTTCGGAGGCACTAGGCCTCTGCGAAGTGCGCCCAGCCGCAGGGGCGCAGCTGCCTAGGCCTGGCTCCTGGTTGGACGAATGGCCTTTTTTCGGCAGCGCCTGGTGCCGCGCCGCAGCGGGGGGTGCCTCCAGCCCTGCTGGGCCTTCTTAGGCTTTCCCGAGCCCCCCCCCCGCCGATTTCCGAGGCCGGATTCGGCCTTCTTTTGTCCTTGGCGGCCCTCCCTGCGAAGCGGGGAGGCCTGGTGTATTGCGGGCCTGCAGGGAGGCAGGCGCGGCCTAACTTGGGCCTGGGTGCAGGCCCATTGTGTTCAGCTGCCTTTCCCTGCTGCGTTTTGGCGGGAACGCCATTTTCCAGGCTTAAATTGCTCACGCAGGCCATCTAGTGGCCGTTCTGAGCATTGCAGCCTCCCTAATTTAATTATAAAGAAATACTTTAGACTGTTAACTGCTGCCACTTTGAGGACATTCTGTGCATTGCAGCCTGTTGTTTTATTTTAGTACAGGGAAGCTAATTTGCTGCCAGCTAGTGGCCAATAAAGGAAAAGGCACTTTCTGCTTAATTGTATGCTCCTTAATTGAGTAGCTTACTGTTTTATTTGGGTTCATTTTGTGATCGCCAGGTATCTGGGGGTGCATTAACTTCTTTTCTCATGTTGATATTTCTCTTTTTTGGTAGCCATCATGTCTCCGAAGAGAGTCCCAGCGCAGTCTGCCTTGACCGTTCCGCCTAAAAGAAAGAAGACGAATAAGCTTTAATTGTGCTTATTTCAATTCGCATGGTGTTTTTGGGTGTGCATCAGAATCACCCGCAACCAAACAAAAAAGGTGTTTTGGATTCTATCTACATAAAAAGAAGATGATAAAGCTCTGATTGGGCTGATTTCAAATTGATGTTTTTGGGGTTAGAATGCACATTCACCCAAAAATCGCAGTGACATGTTTGTTATCAGCATAGGTGTTATCAGCATAGGTGTTTTGGTTCCATCGCAAAAGAAAGCTTGGATTATTCTTTCGGTGTTCATTCACTCACAAATAGCAGAGCGATGCGTAATAAGCTTAAACAAAGCCAAACGGGTTGTTTTGGGTTCCAGCTACATAGAAAGAAGCATCTTGGATTTCGCCTATTTCATGTCGTGTTCTTTGGTGTTAATGCACATTGACCCAGAAATCGCAAAGTGTATGTAATGAGACCAACATAAGAAAACACCGTCTTTTCGCTTCCATATGCATAGAAAGAAGACGAATAAGCTTTCACAGGGCTTATTTCAATTCTCATGGTGTTTTCTGGGTGTGCACCAGAATCGCCCCCAACCCAAGCAAAAAGGTGTTTTGGGTTCCATCTACATAAAAGGAAGACGAATAGGCTTTGATTGAGCTTATTTCAAATTGGTGTTTTCGGGGTTACAATGCACATTTACCCAAAAATCGCAGAGTGAAATGTTTGTCATGAGCCCAAATTAAACATAGGTGTCTGGGTTCCATCTCAATAAAAAGAGGACGAATAAGCTTTGATTGTTCTTTCGTTGTTCATTCACCCACAAATAGCAAAGCGAAGTTTAATCAGCCAAAACAAAGCAAAACAGGTTCTTTTGCGGTCCATCTACATCGAAAGAAGAATCATGGCTTTCGCTTATTTCAAGTCGTGTTCTTTGGTGAAAATGCACATTGACTCAGAAATCGCACAGTGTATGTACTGAAACCAACATAACAAAACACCGTCTTTTCGCTTCCCTATGAGTAGAAAGAAGACGAATAAGCTTTAATTGTGCTTATTTGAATTCGCATGGTGTTTTTTGGGTGTGCACCAGAATCATCCCCAACCAAAGCAAAAAGGTGTTTTGGGTTCCATCTTCATAAAAAGAAGATGATAACGCTCTGATTGGGCGTATTTCAAATTGGTGTTTTTGGGGTTAGAATGCACATTCACCCAAAAATTGCAGTGACATGTTTGTTATCAAGCATAGGTGTTTTGGTTCCATCTCAATAGAAAGAGGACGAATAAGCAAGGATTGTTCTTTCGGTGTTCATTCACTCACAAATAGCAAAGCGAAGCGTAATAAGCTTAAACAAAGCCAAACAGGTTGTTTTGGGTTCCATCGACATAGAAAGAAGAATCTTGGATATCGCTTATTTCATGTCGTGTTCTTTGGTGTTAAAGCACATTGAACCAGAAATCGCAAAGTGTGTGTATTGAGACCAAAATATCAAAACACCGTCTTTTCCCTTCCATATGAGTAGAAAGAAGACGAATAAGCTTTAATTGTGCTTATTTCAATTCACATGGTGTTTTCTGGGTGTGCACCAGAATCACCCCCAACCAAAGCAAAAAGTTATTTTGGCTTCCATCTACATAAAAAGAAGATGATAAAGCTCAGATTGGGCTTATTTCAAATTGGTATTTTAGGGGTTAGAATGCACATTCACCCAAAAAACGCAGTGACATGTTTGTTATCAGCCCAAATCAAGCATAGGTGTTTTGGGTCAATCTCAATAGAAAGAGGACAAATAAGCTTTGATTTTTCTTTCGGTGTTCATTCAGCCACAAATAGCATAACGAAGTTTAATAAGTCTAAACTAGGCAAAAGAGTTTCTTTTGGGTTCCAACTACATAGAAAGAAGAATCTTGGATTTCGCTCATTTCAATTTGGGTTCTTTGGTGTTAATGCACATTCAGCCAGAAAACGCCAAGTTTATGTAATGAGACCAAAATAACAAAACAGCGTCTTTTTGCTTCCCTATGCATAGAAAGAAGACGAATAAGCTTTGATTGGGCTTATTTCAATTCGCGTTGTTTTTTGGGTGTTCACCAGAATCAACCCAACCAAAGCAAAAAGGCCTTGTGGGTTCCATCTGCACTAAAAAAAGATGATAAAGCTCTGATTGGGCTTATTTCAAATTGGTGTTTTCATGTCGTGTTCTTTGGTGTTAATGCATATTGACCCAGAAATCGCAAAGTGTGTGTATTGAAACCAAAATATCAAAACACCGTCTTTTCCCATCCATATGAGTAGAAAGAATACGAATAAGCTTTAATTGTGCTTATTTCAATTCGCATGGTGTTTTTGGGTGTGCATCAGAATCACCCGCAACCAAACAAAAAAGGTGTTTTGGATTCTATCTACATAAAAAGAAGATGATAAAGCTCTGATTGGGCTGATTTCAAATTGATGTTTTTGGGGTTAGAATGCACATTCACCCAAAAATCGCAGTGACATGTTTGTTATCAGCATAGGTGTTATCAGCATAGGTGTTTTGGTTCCATCGCAAAAGAAAGCTTGGATTATTCTTTCGGTGTTCATTCACTCACAAATAGCAGAGCGATGCGTAATAAGCTTAAACAAAGCCAAACGGGTTGTTTTGGGTTCCAGCTACATAGAAAGAAGCATCTTGGATTTCGCCTATTTCATGTCGTGTTCTTTGGTGTTAATGCACATTGACCCAGAAATCGCAAAGTGTATGTAATGAGACCAACATAAGAAAACACCGTCTTTTCGCTTCCATATGCATAGAAAGAAGACGAATAAGCTTTCACAGGGCTTATTTCAATTCTCATGGTGTTTTCTGGGTGTGCACCAGAATCGCCCCCAACCCAAGCAAAAAGGTGTTTTGGGTTCCATCTACATAAAAGGAAGACGAATAGGCTTTGATTGAGCTTATTTCAAATTGGTGTTTTCGGGGTTACAATGCACATTTACCCAAAAATCGCAGAGTGAAATGTTTGTCATGAGCCCAAATTAAACATAGGTGTCTGGGTTCCATCTCAATAAAAAGAGGACGAATAAGCTTTGATTGTTCTTTCGTTGTTCATTCACCCACAAATAGCAAAGCGAAGTTTAATCAGCCAAAACAAAGCAAAACAGGTTCTTTTGCGGTCCATCTACATCGAAAGAAGAATCATGGCTTTCGCTTATTTCAAGTCGTGTTCTTTGATGAAAATGCACATTGACTCAGAAATCGCACAGTGTATGTACTGAAACCAACATAACAAAACACCGTCTTTTCGCTTCCCTATGAGTAGAAAGAAGACGAATAAGCTTTAATTGTGCTTATTTGAATTCGCATGGTGTTTTTTGGGTGTGCACCAGAATCATCCCCAACCAAAGCAAAAAGGTGTTTTGGGTTCCATCTTCATAAAAAGAAGATGATAACGCTCTGATTGGGCGTATTTCAAATTGGTGTTTTTGGGGTTAGAATGCACATTCACCCAAAAATTGCAGTGACATGTTTGTTATCAAGCATAGGTGTTTTGGTTCCATCTCAATAGAAAGAGGACGAATAAGCAAGGATTGTTCTTTCGGTGTTCATTCACTCACAAATAGCAAAGCGAAGCGTAATAAGCTTAAACAAAGCCAAACAGGTTGTTTTGGGTTCCATCGACATAGAAAGAAGAATCTTGGATATCGCTTATTTCATGTCGTGTTCTTTGGTGTTAAAGCACATTGAACCAGAAATCGCAAAGTGTGTGTATTGAGACCAAAATATCAAAACACCGTCTTTTCCCTTCCATATGAGTAGAAAGAAGACGAATAAGCTTTAATTGTGCTTATTTCAATTCGCATGGTGTTTTCTGGGTGTGCACCAGAATCACCCCCAACCAAAGCAAAAAGTTATTTTGGCTTCCATCTACATAAAAAGAAGATGATAAAGCTCAGATTGGGCTTATTTCAAATTGGTATTTTAGGGGTTAGAATGCACATTCACCCAAAAAACGCAGTGACATGTTTGTTATCAGCCCAAATCAAGCACAGGTGTTTTGGGTCAATCTCAATAGAAAGAGGACAAATAAGCTTTGATTTTTCTTTCGGTGTTCATTCAGCCACAAATAGCATAACGAAGTTTAATAAGTCTAAACTAGGCAAAAGAGTTTCTTTTGGGTTCCAACTACATAGAAAGAAGAATCTTGGATTTCGCTCATTTCAATTTGGGTTCTTTGGTGTTAATGCACATTCAGCCAGAAAACGCCAAGTTTATGTAATGAGACCAAAATAACAAAACAGCGTCTTTTTGCTTCCCTATGCATAGAAAGAAGACGAATAAGCTTTGATTGGGCTTATTTCAATTCGCGTTGTTTTTTGGGTGTTCACCAGAATCAACCCAACCAAAGCAAAAAGGCCTTGTGGGTTCCATCTGCACTAAAAAAAGATGATAAAGCTCTGATTGGGCTTATTTCAAATTGGTGTTTTCATGTCGTGTTCTTTGGTGTTAATGCATATTGACCCAGAAATCGCAAAGTGTGTGTATTGAAACCAAAATATCAAAACACCGTCTTTTCCCATCCATATGAGTAGAAAGAATACGAATAAGCTTTAATTGTGCTTATTTCAATTCGTATGGGGTTTTTTTGGGTGTGCACCAGCATCACCCCCAACCAAAGCCAAAAGGTATTTTGGGTTCCATCTACATAAAAAGAAGATGATAACCCTCTGATTGGGCTGGTTTCAAATTGATGTTTTTGGGGTTAGAATGCACATTCACCCAAAAATCGCAGTGACATGTTTGTTATCAGCATAGGTGTTATCAGCATAGGTGTTTTGGTTCCATCGCAAAAGAAAGCTTGGATTATTCTTTCGGTGTTCATTCACTCACAAATAGCAGAGCGATGCGTAATAAGCTTAAACAAAGCCAAACGGGTTGTTTTGGGTTCCAGCTACATAGAAAGAAGCATCTTGGATTTCGCCTATTTCATGTCGTGTTCTTTGGTGTTAATGCACATTGACCCAGAAATCGCAAAGTGTATGTAATGAGACCAACATAAGAAAACACCGTCTTTTCGCTTCCATATGCATAGAAAGAAGACGAATAATGTCAGAGCTGGCTCCGGGTCCCAGCTCACCAAGGACCAACGCTAGCCGGTAGTACAGTATCAAAGTCTTTATTGAAGAATAGTCTCCATTTACAAATCTCAGCGTCCCAGCTCTACGTCTGAGCTTTAGACCGGCGAAGCTCTATCTGGATCTCCGCCCCCTGTGCACCAGCTTAAAACTCTAATCTTACTCCACCTCCTCCTTCTCTCTCTCTTCCTCTGGGTCTTACTACCCCCCGGGGTCTCTTCCCTCCTGGACTCTTCTGACGCAGAGCTGGACCCCTCTGACTCCTCCCCCTCTCTTCGGCGTGCTTTAGGACCTGGCTCCCTACCCGGGCTGCCCACCTTGCCGCCCTCCTGTACATTTGAACTTGGCGCGCGCGCGCGTTTAACTTTCCTGATGACCGTTTCCTCGCTCCCTGACGAGGGTGTGGCCACTCCTGCTTCACGCTCTCCCTCTGCCTGCGCGCTCCCTGATCCCGATGCCTTGGACTCCTCCCCCCTACTGCACTCTGGGGGGGAAGCTGGTCCGGATTTCCAGCTGTTACTCTCTGAGTCCCCTCTGGCCCCTTCTTCCCGAGGTGTCCCCCTTGCTCTGACCATGGGGGCCCCTTTCTGTGAATCCTCCGAGTCACTGGAGAGACTCAGAGACCTCGGACTACTGTCGCCGCTGACATTTCCTTCCGACTCCTCCCCCTCGCTCTCCGTTTCTTCCCTCTCCTGTGACTCTGCTCCTGAACCCCTGACATCCATCCCCCCCTCGAAGCCCCCCCTTCCCCCCTCCCCTTCCTCCGGCGGGGGTGCTGGGTGCTCCGTCGTTGTGGGGGTGAATGGTGGATACAGTTCGTCCCCCGTGGCGTGCATCCAGTTAGAGAAATCCGGCTCGTCCTCCATGTCTTCGCCGACCTCGTTCTCCTCTGCTTCCATCTCCGTGCCGCCATGCTCGAACCCAACGTCCTCCCCCATCACGTCCATGTCCCTCTCACCCTCGTTCCCCTCTGGGTCCGTTCCCTGCCAAGGGCCCCTCAGCCACCTCTCCTCTCCTCGATTGTCCCACCAAAACGAGCGGTCTGAGGCAAACCCCGAGGGCGAGCCCTCCGGTGAACGTGTTTCTAATGCTGGTTCTTCGTCCGATGTGAATCCCTGGAACGTGCTGGTAGAAAGCGTGGGTGTGAAAAGCCAGTCGTCGAAATACTCGGCTGGCATGGGCCTGTGTGGGAACAAGGCATGAAACTCCTCTTTGAGGAGAGGCTCGTCCAGGGCATAGTCCGGCACCCAACTGTTGGCGCTGGCCGGGGTACCTTCCCTTGCGAGAAAATATTCTACTCCCTCCTCCCCCCATCTCGAGTCCAAAATCTCTGTGACCTGGTTGATGGGTTCCCTTCTTGGCGACTCCCTCCTTGGGGGGGCCTCCCTATACGGGTCTGGTGCCGTGCCCTGCGCCTGAAATCGGTGAGGTGCTTTGTAGGGCGTGAGCACCGACCTATGGAATACTGGGTGCATTCTGGATCCTTCCGGAAGTGTCAACCGGAAGGCCACCGGATTGATCTGTGCTTCAACTCGGTAAGGTCCTAGTTGCTTATGTCCGAGTTTCTTCTTAGCTAAAGATCTGGTCGGCACTGCGTGGGCCGCTAACCACACCCAGTCTCCCACCTGTATGTCTTCACCAACCCTCCTGTGCTTGTCAGCCTGCAGTTTGTATGCGTGCTTTGCAAGCTCTAATTGCCTCCTAAGCTGATCGTGGACTTCCTGCAATTCCGCCGCCAAGACTTCCGCTGCCTGTGGCTCCCCCTCCCCCAGTTCCTCTAATCCCGGGAAGGTTCTGGGATGCCTCCCGTTGTTGGCGAAGAACGGCGTCACCCCTGTGGACACGTGCTTCGTGTTGTTGTAAGCGAACTCAGCGAGCGGCAGGTAGTCCACCCATGTCGTCGGCTGTTGATTTGCATAGCATCTCAGGTACTGCTGCATGATGGCGTTGACGCGCTCCGCTTGTCCGTTGGTCTGCGGGTGTCTCGCCGACGCTAGGTTGATCTTGACGTTCAGGAAACCCATCAGCTTCTGCCAGAAGCTCGAAATGAACTGGCGCCCCCTGTCGGACAAGATAGACCGTGGCAGTCCGTGCACCCTGAAGACGTGGTCTATGAACAGTTTGGCGGTCTGTTCTGCCGTGGCCACCTTCGCGCACGGAATGAAGTGGGCCATTTTAGTGAACATGTCCACCACCACTAGCACTGCCGTTTTACCCCTCGAGCTGGGTAAATCCGTGACAAAGTCCAGTGCCACCCTCTCCCACGGTTCGCTCGGGGTCTGCAGCGGTTCGAGCAGTCCTGCCGGAGGTTTGTGCACTGACTTGGCCCTTTGGCAAGTGTCGCACCTCGAGACGTACTCCGCGACTTCCCCCCTCATCTTGGGCCACCAGAAATCTCTGGCAACGAGTTCCGCCGTCTTCTCCTTGCCGAAGTGCCCGGCGGTTGGCGCGTCGTGCAACTGCTGCAGTACTTTCGCGCGGAGCTCATCTCCCGGTACATAGAGTGCTCCTCTGCGGATGAGCAATCCGTCCCTTATTTGGAACTCGTCGTTTTTCACCGTGCCCTTGCGCACCTCCTCCATCTTGGCTAGAGCGAAGGAGTCCTCCTGCAGTGCTCGACGGACCGCTTCCAGGTCCACGGTTGCGGAAGCGCACGCCCACGCTTTCTGGGCGAAAATGTGCTTGGCCGCTGCTGGCGCCGCTTCTTCGAGGTATTGCGGCTTTCTGGACAGTGCATCTGCCATGATGTTGTTGTCGCCTGGGATGTATTCTATCCTGAAGTCGAAATCCGCAAAGAACTCCGCCCATCTGATGTGCCGCTGGTTCAGGAACCTTGCCGTGCGCCAGTACTCCAAGTTCTTATGATCCGTGCGAACCTGCACAGTGTGTTTGGCCCCGATGAGGAAGTGCCGCCACGCCTTGAATGCGGCATGAATGGCCAGCAACTCCCTGTCCCAGATGGTGTAGTTCTGCTCTGACTTGCTGAGCTTCCTAGAGTAGAAGGCACACGGTCTCCAGTCCCCATGCGGGTCCTCCTGCAACAGTACGGCGCCCACGGCTCTGTCTGAGGCGTCCGTCTCAACCCTCAGCGGTTTGCTGGGATTCACATGCAGTAGCTGCCCTTCGGACGAGAAGAGACGCTTGAGGTTCTGGAAGGACTGCTCCGCTTGCTCCGTCCAGATGAACTTCTTCTTCTTGGAGCTGAGCGTGTCGGTAATGGCCGCTGTCTGCATCGCGAACCCCTTGATGAATTTGCGGTAAAAGTTGGCGAACCCCACAAACCGCTGGACCTCCTTCCGATTGCGCGGGCTCTTCCAATCCAACACCGCGCGAACCTTGGCGCTGTCCATGGCGAGCCCCTTGTCCGACAGCTTGTAGCCCAGGAAATCCACCTCCTTCCTGTCGAACTGGCACTTCTCCAGCTTTGCGTACAGCCGATGCTCCTGCAGTCGCTGCAGAACCTCCTTGACGTCCCCCTCGTGGGTCTCCTCAGATTCTGAGAATATCAGGATGTCGTCCAAGAAGCAGACGCATTTCTTGTAGAGAAGACCCGCCAGGACGTGATGCATGAACGCTTGAAAACAGTGGGCGCCATTTTGTAAACCGAAGGGCATAACTCTATATTCATATGTGCCCAGGGGCGTGAACATGGCAGTCTTCCACTCGTCCCCCTCCCGTATGCGGATCAGGTTGTACGCCCCTCTCAGATCCAACTTTGTAAAAACGCGTCCTTTCCTCACCGTTGCAAGCAGGTCATCTATTTTGGGCATTGGAAAGGCTGTGGGCTTGGTCTTTGAATTTAAGAGCCTGAAATCCACTACAAGTCTTTTTTGGGGCGTGTCCTTTTTCTTCACAAAGAATACAGGACTGCCCCCCGCTGCTTTCGACTCCCGGATGAAACCGCGCTTTAAGTTGAGGTCTATGAACTCCTTGAGCTCCTGCAGCTCGTCTTCAGACATGGAATACAGTTTCCCGGCTGGCAGCGTCGCCCCTGGCAGGAGGTCAATCTGGCAGTCATAGGGCCTGTGGGGAGGCAGCTTGTCTGCTTCCTTCTCGCAGAAAACCTCCAAAAACGCTGCGTACTTGCGTGGCACTGCTTGCAGCGTGCTCAATTGTAGCTGCGTGTCTTCCCCTCCTTCTCCTTGGCTACGAAGAATGCAATGTTCCGCGCAATAGGAGGAACCGAAGGTCAATTGGCGTTGGTACCACGCCAATGCTGGACTGTGCCTGTGCAGCCAACTCATGCCCAAGACTACCGGCGTGCCTGACAGTTTGGTGACGTTGAAGCTGATGACCTCTTGGTGATTTCCAATCCGCATCACCATTGGTTGCGTTTGTTGCACCACTTGCCCCCCTAGCAAGTCCCTGCCATCCACTGTGACAACCTTCAGGGGCAGTGTGGCTGGCAGCAGTGGTATATTGTGCTGCTGAATAAAATCCAGTCCTATAAAGTCGGCGTTGCTGCCGGAGTCAATGGTGATCGGCACTTCCAGAGTGCTTCCGTTGGGCAGTTGGAGAGACGCTGTAAGCTGCACCACTGGTTTGGGTGGGAGGGGGTCTGTGGGCTGCAAAATCCCTGGGGATTGTTTCATTGATTTGTCTGGCTGGACCCCAGTACCTCTTCCTCCAGCCAGACTCTGTCGTTTCCCTGCTGCGTTGCTTCTGTCACTGTTGCTGATGCTGCAGTGTGCTTGTGGAGCCTCTGGGGACACTCTTTCGCCATGTGTTGAGCACTGTCGCAGATGTAGCACTTCCTGTTCCCTCTAGGAGGCTTCGTCTTGACTGCTCCCGGCGTCAGGGCTCTGGTAGCTGACTGAGCCCTGGCACCTCCGAGCTCCATCGGTTCCTCTCCCCCTCCCTGCGAGGGCGTGGACTGCGCACGCGCTGCTTCTTTGGGATAGAAGGGAGGTGCTCTGGCTGGTGCCCTTCCCCAACGTCCTTCTTCTCTGTTGCAAGGACGTTCCTCCAGATGCACCCCGATCTCCAGAGCCCTCTGGACCACTTCCTGGGTGCTCCTTGGCCTCTCCCCCCTTCCAATCTCGGCTTTTACTTCTGTATTCAAGCCCTCCCAAAAGAGATCTCTCACTGGCGCAGAAGCTTTGTCCCATCCCAGTGCATGAACCAGTGCGAAGAAACGCGTATGGTACTGACGCACGCTGGCTTTGCCTTGCTTAAGTCCATGTATGTCTCTCCTGGCAATATCAACGTCTATCTTTGATAAAAAACACGAGTCCATAGCTTTAATGAAAGCCTTCGCGTCTTGGAGCGCCGGATCATTGTCCCTCCATAAATTTCTCAGCCACGTTTTGGCTTCACCATGCAAATGGGATAGGATAAACCCCACTTTCTCCCTTTCATCTCTAAAGTCTTTGTCAAGCAGATCCAGCGCAAACAACAGGTCTGCTCTAAAGTTGGGGTACTGCTGTAAACTCCCGTCAAAATGGGATACAAGGCTGCCTCCCCTCTTTCCCAATCCAATGCCCTCTGCTTTGGATCCAGGTGGCCCCTGTTTGGAAATCACGTCCAATCTTACTTGGAGATCCCGGTAGGCGCTACTCATTTCCTCCTCTCTTTTTCTGGATGCAATTACCTCCGTGCTGAGTCGTGTCACAGCTTCTTGCAGGGCGGATATCTGCTCTTCCGTCGTCATCTTGCCTGAGTTCTGTGAGCTCTTGAAGCACCCCTCCTCTGCCCTCGCTGCGTCAACTCACGTGGCGAGGTTCTTGGTGCCAAAACTTTAAGAATGAGATAGAGCTTACTGTCAGAGCTGGCTCCGGGTCCCAGCTCACCAAGGACCAACGCTAGCCGGTAGTACAGTATCAAAGTCTTTATTGAAGAATAGTCTCCATTTACAAATCTCAGCGTCCCAGCTCTACGTCTGAGCTTTAGACCGGCGAAGCTCTATCTGGATCTCCGCCCCCTGTGCACCAGCTTAAAACTCTAATCTTACTCCACCTCCTCCTTCTCTCTCTCTTCCTCTGGGTCTTACTACCCCCCGGGGTCTCTTCCCTCCTGGACTCTTCTGACGCAGAGCTGGACCCCTCTGACTCCTCCCCCTCTCTTCGGCGTGCTTTAGGACCTGGCTCCCTACCCGGGCTGCCCACCTTGCCGCCCTCCTGTACATTTGAACTTGGCGCGCGCGCGCGTTTAACTTTCCTGATGACCGTTTCCTCGCTCCCTGACGAGGGTGTGGCCACTCCTGCTTCACGCTCTCCCTCTGCCTGCGCGCTCCCTGATCCCGATGCCTTGGACTCCTCCCCCCTACTGCACTCTGGGGGGGAAGCTGGTCCGGATTTCCAGCTGTTACTCTCTGAGTCCCCTCTGGCCCCTTCTTCCCGAGGTGTCCCCCTTGCTCTGACCATGGGGGCCCCTTTCTGTGAATCCTCCGAGTCACTGGAGAGACTCAGAGACCTCGGACTACTGTCGCCGCTGACATTTCCTTCCGACTCCTCCCCCTCGCTCTCCGTTTCTTCCCTCTCCTGTGACTCTGCTCCTGAACCCCTGACAAATAAGCTTTCACAGGGCTTATTTCAATTCTCATGGTGTTTTCTGGGTGTGCACCAGAATCGCCCCCAACCCAAGCAAAAAGGTGTTTTGGGTTCCATCTACATAAAAGGAAGACGAATAGGCTTTGATTGAGCTTATTTCAAATTGGTGTTTTCGGGGTTACAATGCACATTCACCCAAAAATCGCAGAGTGAAATGTTTGTCATGATAAAGCTCTGATTGGGCTTATTTCCAATTGTTGGTTTTGGGGTTAGAATGCACATTCACCCCGAAATCGCAGATGCTAAATGTTTGTTATCAGTCCAAATCAAGAATAGGTGTTTTGGTTCCGTCTCAATAGAAAGAAGACGAATAAGCTTTAATTGTTCTTTCGGTGTTCATTCACCCAAAAACAGCAAAGCGAGGTGTAGTAAGCCAAAACAAAGCAAAACAGGTTGTTTTGGCTTCCATCTACATAGAAAGAAGAATCTTGGCTGTCGCGTATTTCATGTCGTGTTCTTTGGTGTAAATGCACATTGATCCAGAAATCGCACAGTGTATGTAATGAGACCAATCTAACACAACACTGCCTTTTCGCTTCCATGTGCGTAGAAAGAAGAGGAATAAGCTTTGATTGTGCTTATTTCAATTTGCATGGTGTTTTTTGGGTGTGCACCAGAATCAGCCCCAACCAAACAAAAAAGGTGTTTTGGACTCTATCGACATAAAAAGAAGATGATAACGCTCTGATTGGGCTGATTTCAAATTGGCCTTTTGGGGGTTGGAATGCACATTGACCCAGAAATCGCAAAGTGTGTGTAATGAGACCAAATAAAGCTTAGGTGTTTTGGTTCCATCGCAATAGAAAGCTTGAATTGTTCTTTCGGTGTTCATTCACTCACAAAGCGTGTTCTCCTTGCACGAGGCTAGGGCTTCCTCTTTTCGCCCATGCATCGGATTGATCACAGCGAAGGGAGATGGTTGTATTTTTCTACTAATTACCCATTATCCTTGTGTCTTTGGCCTGCTTTAATTGCGTTAGCTCTATTTAATTCTTAATTTTGTCTTTGATTAAGTTTCCTCTGTGTAATAATTATTAATTTTATTTTAATTTTCCCTCTCTCCTTCTAAAATTTTTACCCTTCATTCCCACCCCCCTTAGTCCTTTAATTTTCCCCTATCCCCCCTCCCCCCCCCAATCTAGCTTACCTTAACGTTCGGAGGCACTAGGCCTCTGCGAAGTGCGCCCAGCCGCAGGGGCGCAGCTGCCTAGGCCTGGCTCCTGGTTGGACGAAGGGCCTTTTTTCGGCAGCGCCTGGTGCCGCGCCGCAGCGGGGGGTGCCTCCAGCCCTGCTGGGCCTTCTTAGGCTTTCCCGAGCCCCCCCCCCCGCCGATTTCCGAGGCCGGATTCGGCCTTCTTTTGTCCTTGGCGGCCCTCCCTGCGAAGCGGGGAGGCCTGGTGTATTGCGGGCCTGCAGGGAGGCAGGCGCGGCCTAACTTGGGCCTGGGTGCAGGCCCATTGTGTTCAGCTGCCTTTCCCTGCTGCGTTTTGGCGGGAACGCCATTTTCCAGGCTTAAATTGCTCACGCAGGCCATCTAGTGGCCGTTCTGAGCATTGCAGCCTCCCTAATTTAATTATAAAGAAATACTTTAGACTGTTAACTGCTGCCACTTTGAGGACATTCTGTGCATTGCAGCCTGTTGTTTTATTTTAGTACAGGGAAGCTAATTTGCTGCCAGCTAGTGGCCAATAAAGGAAAAGGCACTTTCTGCTTAATTGTATGCTCCTTAATTGAGTAGCTTACTGTTTTATTTGGGTTCATTTTGTGATCGCCAGGTATCTGGGGGTGCATTAACTTCTTTTCTCATGTTGATATTTCTCTTTTTTGGTAGCCATCATGTCTCCGAAGAGAGTCCCAGCGCAGTCTGCCTTGACCGTTCCGCCTAAAAGAAAGAAGACGAATAAGCTTTAATTGTGCTTATTTCAATTCGCATGGTGTTTTTGGGTGTGCATCAGAATCACCCGCAACCAAACAAAAAAGGTGTTTTGGATTCTATCTACATAAAAAGAAGATGATAAAGCTCTGATTGGGCTGATTTCAAATTGATGTTTTTGGGGTTAGAATGCACATTCACCCAAAAATCGCAGTGACATGTTTGTTATCAGCATAGGTGTTATCAGCATAGGTGTTTTGGTTCCATCGCAAAAGAAAGCTTGGATTATTCTTTCGGTGTTCATTCACTCACAAATAGCAGAGCGATGCGTAATAAGCTTAAACAAAGCCAAACGGGTTGTTTTGGGTTCCAGCTACATAGAAAGAAGCATCTTGGATTTCGCCTATTTCATGTCGTGTTCTTTGGTGTTAATGCACATTGACCCAGAAATCGCAAAGTGTATGTAATGAGACCAACATAAGAAAACACCGTCTTTTCGCTTCCATATGCATAGAAAGAAGACGAATAAGCTTTCACAGGGCTTATTTCAATTCTCATGGTGTTTTCTGGGTGTGCACCAGAATCGCCCCCAACCCAAGCAAAAAGGTGTTTTGGGTTCCATCTACATAAAAGGAAGACGAATAGGCTTTGATTGAGCTTATTTCAAATTGGTGTTTCGGGGTTACAATGCACATTCACCCAAAAATCGCAGAGTGAAATGTTTGTCATGATAAAGCTCTGATTGGGCTTATTTCCAATTGTTGGTTTTGGGGTTAGAATGCACATTCACCCCGAAATCGCAGATGCTAAATGTTTGTTATCAGTCCAAATCAAGAATAGGTGTTTTGGTTCCGTCTCAATAGAAAGAAGACGAATAAGCTTTAATTGTTCTTTCGGTGTTCATTCACCCAAAAACAGCAAAGCGAGGTGTAGTAAGCCAAAACAAAGCAAAACAGGTTGTTTTGGCTTCCATCTACATAGAAAGAAGAATCTTGGCTGTCGCGTATTTCATGTTGTGTTCTTTGGCACATTGATCCAGAAATCGCACAGTGTATGTAATGAGACCAATCTAACACAACACTGCCTTTTCGCTTCCATGTGCGTAGAAAGAAGAGGAATAAGCTTTGATTGTGCTTATTTCAATTTGCATGGTGTTTTTTGGGTGTGCACCAGAATCAGCCCCAACCAAACAAAAAAGGTGTTTTGGACTCTATCGACATAAAAAGAAGATGATAACGCTCTGATTGGGCTGATTTCAAATTGGCCTTTTGGGGGTTGGAATGCACATTGACCCAGAAATCGCAAAGTGTGTGTAATGAGACCAAATAAAGCTTAGGTGTTTTGGTTCCATCGCAATAGAAAGCTTGGATTGTTCTTTCGGTGTTCATTCACTCACAAAGCGTGTTCTCCTTGCACGAGGCTAGGGCTTCCTCTTTTCGCCCATGCATCGGATTGATCACAGCGAAGGGAGATGGTTGTATTTTTCTACTAATTACCCATTATCCTTGTGTCTTTGGCCTGCTTTAATTGCGTTAGCTCTATTTAATTCTTAATTTTGTCTTTGATTAAGTTTCCTCTGTGTAATAATTATTAATTTTATTTTAATTTTCCCTCTCTCCTTCTAAAATTTTTACCCTTCATTCCCACCCCCCTTAGTCCTTTAATTTTCCCCTATCCCCCCTCCCCCCCCCAATCTAGCTTACCTTAACGTTCGGAGGCACTAGGCCTCTGCGAAGTGCGCCCAGCCGCAGGGGCGCAGCTGCCTAGGCCTGGCTCCTGGTTGGACGAAGGGCCTTTTTTCGGCAGCGCCTGGTGCCGCGCCGCAGCGGGGGGTGCCTCCAGCCCTGCTGGGCCTTCTTAGGCTTTCCCGAGCCCCCCCCCCCGCCGATTTCCGAGGCCGGATTCGGCCTTCTTTTGTCCTTGGCGGCCCTCCCTGCGAAGCGGGGAGGCCTGGTGTATTGCGGGCCTGCAGGGAGGCAGGCGCGGCCTAACTTGGGCCTGGGTGCAGGCCCATTGTGTTCAGCTGCCTTTCCCTGCTGCGTTTTGGCGGGAACGCCATTTTCCAGGCTTAAATTGCTCACGCAGGCCATCTAGTGGCCGTTCTGAGCATTGCAGCCTCCCTAATTTAATTATAAAGAAATACTTTAGACTGTTAACTGCTGCCACTTTGAGGACATTCTGTGCATTGCAGCCTGTTGTTTTATTTTAGTACAGGGAAGCTAATTTGCTGCCAGCTAGTGGCCAATAAAGGAAAAGGCACTTTCTGCTTAATTGTATGCTCCTTAATTGAGTAGCTTACTGTTTTATTTGGGTTCATTTTGTGATCGCCAGGTATCTGGGGGTGCATTAACTTCTTTTCTCATGTTGATATTTCTCTTTTTTGGTAGCCATCATGTCTCCGAAGAGAGTCCCAGCGCAGTCTGCCTTGACCGTTCCGCCTAAAAGAAAGAAGACGAATAAGCTTTAATTGTGCTTATTTCAATTCGCATGGTGTTTTTGGGTGTGCATCAGAATCACCCGCAACCAAACAAAAAAGGTGTTTTGGATTCTATCTACATAAAAAGAAGATGATAAAGCTCTGATTGGGCTGATTTCAAATTGATGTTTTTGGGGTTAGAATGCACATTCACCCAAAAATCGCAGTGACATGTTTGTTATCAGCATAGGTGTTATCAGCATAGGTGTTTTGGTTCCATCGCAAAAGAAAGCTTGGATTATTCTTTCGGTGTTCATTCACTCACAAATAGCAGAGCGATGCGTAATAAGCTTAAACAAAGCCAAACGGGTTGTTTTGGGTTCCAGCTACATAGAAAGAAGCATCTTGGATTTCGCCTATTTCATGTCGTGTTCTTTGGTGTTAATGCACATTGACCCAGAAATCGCAAAGTGTATGTAATGAGACCAACATAAGAAAACACCGTCTTTTCGCTTCCATATGCATAGAAAGAAGACGAATAAGCTTTCACAGGGCTTATTTCAATTCTCATGGTGTTTTCTGGGTGTGCACCAGAATCGCCCCCAACCCAAGCAAAAAGGTGTTTTGGGTTCCATCTACATAAAAGGAAGACGAATAGGCTTTGATTGAGCTTATTTCAAATTGGTGTTTTCGGGGTTACAATGCACATTTACCCAAAAATCGCAGTGAAATGTTTGTCATGAGCCCAAATTAAACATAGGTGTCTGGGTTCCATCTCAATAAAAAGAGGACGAATAAGCTTTGATTGTTCTTTCGTTGTTCATTCACCCACAAATAGCAAAGCGAAGTTTAATCAGCCAAAACAAAGCAAAACAGGTTCTTTTGCGGTCCATCTACATCGAAAGAAGAATCATGGCTTTCGCTTATTTCAAGTCGTGTTCTTTGGTGAAAATGCACATTGACTCAGAAATCGCACAGTGTATGTACTGAAACCAACATAACAAAACACCGTCTTTTCGCTTCCCTATGAGTAGAAAGAAGACGAATAAGCTTTAATTGTGCTTATTTGAATTCGCATGGTGTTTTTTGGGTGTGCACCAGAATCATCCCCAACCAAAGCAAAAAGGTGTTTTGGGTTCCATCTTCATAAAAAGAAGATGATAACGCTCTGATTGGGCGTATTTCAAATTGGTGTTTTTGGGGTTAGAATGCACATTCACCCAAAAATTGCAGTGACATGTTTGTTATCAAGCATAGGTGTTTTGGTTCCATCTCAATAGAAAGAGGACGAATAAGCAAGGATTGTTCTTTCGGTGTTCATTCACTCACAAATAGCAAAGCGAAGCGTAATAAGCTTAAACAAAGCCAAACAGGTTGTTTTGGGTTCCAGCGACATAGAAAGAAGAATCTTGGATATCGCTTATTTCATGTCGTGTTCTTTGGTGTTAAAGCACATTGAACCAGAAATCGCAAAGTGTGTGTATTGAGACCAAAATATCAAAACACCGTCTTTTCCCTTCCATATGAGTAGAAAGAAGACGAATAAGCTTTAATTGTGCTTATTTCAATTCGCATGGTGTTTTCTGGGTGTGCACCAGAATCACCCCCAACCAAAGCCAAAAGGTATTTTGGGTTCCATCTACATAAAAAGAAGATGATAACCCTCTGATTGGGCTGGTTTCAAATTGATGTTTTTGGGGTTAGAATGCACATTCACCCAAAAATCGCAGTGACATGTTTGTTATCAGCATAGGTGTTATCAGCATAGGTGTTTTGGTTCCATCGCAAAAGAAAGCTTGGATTATTCTTTCGGTGTTCATTCACTCACAAATAGCAGAGCGATGCGTAATAAGCTTAAACAAAGCCAAACGGGTTGTTTTGGGTTCCAGCTACATAGAAAGAAGCATCTTGGATTTCGCCTATTTCATGTCGTGTTCTTTGGTGTTAATGCACATTGACCCAGAAATCGCAAAGTGTATGTAATGAGACCAACATAAGAAAACACCGTCTTTTCGCTTCCATATGCATAGAAAGAAGACGAATAAGCTTTCACAGGGCTTATTTCAATTCTCATGGTGTTTTCTGGGTGTGCACCAGAATCGCCCCCAACCCAAGCAAAAAGGTGTTTTGGGTTCCATCTACATAAAAGGAAGACGAATAGGCTTTGATTGAGCTTATTTCAAATTGGTGTTTTCGGGGTTACAATGCACATTCACCCAAAAATCGCAGAGTGAAATGTTTGTCATGATAAAGCTCTGATTGGGCTTATTTCCAATTGTTGGTGTCAGGGGTTCAGGAGAAGAGTCACAGGAGAGGCAGGAAACGGAGAGCGAGGGGGAGGAGTCGGAAGGAAATGTCAGCGACGACAGTAGTCCGAGGTCTCTGAGTCTCTCCAGTGACTCGGAGGATTCACAGAAAGGGGCCCCCATGGTCAGGGCAAGGGGGACACCTCGGGAAGAAGGAGCCAGAGGGGACTCAGAGAGTAACAGCTGGAAATCCGGACCAGCTTCCCCCCCAGAGTGCAGTAGGGGGGAGGAGTCCAAGGCATCGGGATCAGGGAGCGCGCAGGCAGAGGGAGAGCGTGAGGCAGGAGTGGCCACACCCTCGTCAGGGAGCGAGGAAACGGTCATCAGGAAAGTTAAACGCGCGCGCGCGCCAAGTTCAAATGTACAGGAGGGCGGCAAGGTGGGCAGCCCGGGTAGGGAGCCAGGTCCTAAAGCACGCCGAAGAGAGGGGGAGGAGTCAGAGGGGTCCAGCTCTGCGTCAGAAGAGTCCAGGAGAGAAGAGACCCCGGGGGGTAGTAAGACCCAGAGGAAGAGAGAGAGAAGGAGGAGGTGGAGTAAGATTAGAGTTTTAAGCTGGTGCACAGGGGGCGGAGATCCAGATAGAGCTTCGCCGGTCTAAAGCTCAGACGTAGAGCTGGGACGCTGAGACTTGTAAATGGAGACTATTCTTCAATAAAGACTTTGATACTGTACTACCGGCTAGCGTTGGTCCTTGGTGAGCTGGGACCCGGAGCCAGCTCTGACAGTAAGCTCTATCTCAATTTTTAAAGTTTTGGCACCAAGAACCTCGCCACGTGAGTTGACGCAGCGAGGGCAGAGGAGGGGTGCTCCCAGAGCTCACAAAACTCAGGCAAGATGACGACGGAAGAGCAGATATCAGCCCTGCAAGAAGCTGTGACACGACTCAGCACGGAGGTAATTGCATCCAGAAAAAGAGAGGAGGAAATGAGTAGCGCCTACCGGGATCTCCAAGTAAGATTGGACGTGATTTCCAAACAGGGGCCACCTGGATCCAAAGCAGAGGGCATTGGATTGGGAAAGAGGGGAGGCAGCCTTGTATCCCATTTTGACGGGAGTTTACAGCAGTACCCCAACTTTAGAGCAGACCTGTTGTTTGCGCTGGATCTGCTTGACAAAGACTTTAGAGATGAAAGAGAGAAAGTGGGGTTTATCCTATCCCATTTGCATGGTGAAGCCAAAACGTGGCTGAGAAATTTATGGAGGGACAATGATCCGGCGCTCCAAGACGCGAAGGCTTTCATTAAAGCTATGGACTCGTGTTTTTTATCAAAGATAGACGTTGATATTGCCAGGAGAGACATACATGGACTTAAGCAAGGCAAAGCCAGCGTGCGTCAGTACCATACGCGTTTCTTCGGACTGGTTCATGCACTGGGATGGGACAAAGCGTCTGCGCCAGTGAGAGATCTCTTTTGGGAGGGCTTGAATACAGAAGTAAAAGCCGAGATTGGAAGGGGGGAGAGGCCAAGGAGCACCCAGGAAGTGGTCCAGAGGGCTCTGGAGATCGGGGTGCATCTGGAGGAACGTCCTTGCAACAGAGAAGAAGGACGTTGGGGAAGGGCACCAGCCAGAGCACCTCCCTTCTATCCCAAAGAAGCAGCGCGTGCGCAGTCCACGCCCTCGCAGGGAGGGGGAGAGGAACCGATGGAGCTCGGAGGTGCCAGGGCTCAGTCAGCTACCAGAGCCCTGACGCCGGGAGCAGTCAAGACGAAGCCTCCTAGAGGGAACAGGAAGTGCTACATCTGCGACAGTGCTCAACACATGGCGAAAGAGTGTCCCCAGAGGCTCCACAAGCACACTGCAGCATCGGCAACAGTGACAGATGCAACGCAGCAGGGAAACGACAGAGTCTGGCTGGAGGAAGAGGTACTGGGGTCCAGCCAGACAAATCAATGAAACAATCCCCAGAGATTTTGCAGCCCACAGACCCCCTCCCACCCAAACCAGTGGTGCAGCTTACAGCGTCTCTCCAACTGCCCAACGGAAGCACTCTGGAAGTGCCGATCACCATTGACTCCGGCAGCAACGCCGACTTTATAGGACTGGATTTTATTCAGCAGCACAATATACCACTGCTGCCAGCCACACTGCCCCTGAAGGTTGTCACAGTGGATGGCAGGGACTTGCTAGGGGGGCAGGTGGTGCAACAAACGCAACCAATGGTGATGCGGATTGGAAATCACCAAGAAGTCATCAGCTTCAACGTCACCAAACTGTCAGGCACGCCGGTAGTCTTGGGCATGAGTTGGCTGCACAGGCACAGTCCAGCATTGGCGTGGTACCAACGCCAATTGACCTTCGGTTCCTCCTATTGCGCGGAACATTGCATTCTTCGTAGCCAAGAAGAAGGAGGGGAAGACACGCAGCTACAATTGAGCACGCTGCAAGCAGTGCCACGCAAGTACGCAGCGTTTTTGGAGGTTTTCTGCGAGAAGGAAGCGGACAAGCTGCCTCCCCACAGGCCCTATGACTGCCAGATTGACCTCCTGCCAGGGGCGACGCTGCCAGCCGGGAAACTGTATTCCATGTCTGAAGACGAGCTGCAGGAGCTCAAGGAGTTCATAGACCTCAACTTAAAGCGCGGTTTCATCCGGGAGTCGAAAGCAGCGGGGGGCAGTCCTGTATTCTTTGTGAAGAAAAAGGACACGCCCCAAAAAAGACTTGTAGTGGATTTTAGGCTCTTGAATTCAAAGACCAAGCCCACAGCCTTTCCAATGCCCAAAATAGATGACCTTCTGGCAACGGTGCGGAAAGGACGCGTTTTTACAAAGTTGGATCTGAGAGGGGCGTACAACCTGATCCGCATTCGGGAGGGGGACGAGTGGAAGACTGCCATGTTCACGCCCCTGGGCACATATGAATATAGAGTTATGCCCTTCGGTTTACAAAATGGCGCCCACTGTTTTCAAGCGTTCATGCATCACGTCCTGGCGGGTCTTCTCTACAAGAAATGCGTCTGCTTCTTAGACGACATCCTGATATTCTCAGAATCTGAGGAGACCCACGAGGGGGACGTCAAGGAGGTTCTGCAGCGACTGCAGGAGCATCGGCTATACGCAAAGCTGGAGAAGTGCCAGTTCGACAGGAAGGAGGTGGATTTCCTGGGCTACAAGCTGTCGGACAAGGGGCTCGCCATGGACAGCGCCAAGGTTCGCGCGGTGTTGGATTGGAAGAGCCCGCGCAATCGGAAGGAGGTCCAGCGGTTTGTGGGGTTCGCCAACTTTTACCGCAAGTTCATCAAGGGGTTCGCGATGCAGACAGCGGCCATTACCGACACGCTCAGCTCCAAGAAGAAGAAGTTCATCTGGACGGAGCAAGCGGAGCAGTCCTTCCAGAACCTCAAGCGTCTCTTCTCGTCCGAAGGGCAGCTACTGCATGTGAATCCCAGCAAACCGCTGAGGGTTGAGACGGACGCCTCAGACAGAGCCGTGGGCGCCGTACTGTTGCAGGAGGACCCGCATGGGGACTGGAGACCGTGTGCCTTCTACTCTAGGAAGCTCAGCAAGTCAGAGCAGAACTACACCATCTGGGACAGGGAGTTGCTGGCCATTCATGCAGCATTCAAGGCGTGGCGGCACTTCCTCATCGGGGCCAAACACACAGTGCAGGTTCGCACGGATCATAAGAACTTGGAGTACTGGCGCACGGCAAGGTTCCTGAACCAGCGGCACATCAGATGGGCGGAGTTCTTTGCGGATTTCGACTTCAGCATAGAATACATCCCAGGCGACAACAACATCATGGCAGATGCACTGTCCAGAAAGCCGCAATACCTCGAAGAAGCGGCGCCAGCAGCGGCCAAGCACATTTTCGCCCAGAAAGCGTGGGCGTGCGCTTCCGCAACCGTGGACCTGGAGGCGGTCCGTCGAGCACTGCAGGAGGACTCCTTCGCTCTAGCCAAGATGGAGGAGGTGCGCAAGGGCACGGTGAAAAACGACGAGTTCCAAATACGGGACGGATTGCTCATCCGCAGAGGAGCACTCTATGTACCGGGAGATGAGCTCCGCGCGAAAGTACTGCAGCAGTTGCACGACGCGCCAACCGCCGGGCACTTCGGCAAGGAGAAGACGGCGGAACTCGTTGCCAGAGATTTCTGGTGGCCCAAGATGAGGGGAGAAGTCGCGGAGTACGTCTCGAGGTGCGACACTTGCCAAAGGGCCAAGTCAGTGCACAAACCTCCGGCAGGACTGCTCGAACCGCTGCAGACCCCGAGCGAACCGTGGGAGAGGGTGGCACTGGACTTTGTCACGGATTTACCCAGCTCGAGGGGTAAAACGGCAGTGCTAGTGGTGGTGGACATGTTCACTAAAATGGCCCACTTCATTCCGTGCGCGAAGGTGGCCACGGCAGAACAGACCGCCAAACTGTTCATAGACCACGTCTTCAGGGTGCACGGACTGCCACGGTCTATCTTGTCCGACAGGGGGCGCCAGTTCATTTCGAGCTTCTGGCAGAAGCTGATGGGTTTCCTGAACGTCAAGATCAACCTAGCGTCGGCGAGACACCCGCAGACCAACGGACAAGCGGAGCGCGTCAACGCCATCATGCAGCAGTACCTGAGATGCTATGCAAATCAACAGCCGACGACATGGGTGGACTACCTGCCGCTCGCTGAGTTCGCTTACAACAACACGAAGCACGTGTCCACAGGGGTGACGCCGTTCTTCGCCAACAACGGGAGGCATCCCAGAACCTTCCCGGGATTAGAGAAACTGGGGGAGGGGGAGCCACAGGCAGCGGAAGTCTTGGCGGCGGAATTGCAGGAAGTTCAAGAGCAGCTTAGGAGGCAATTAGAGCTTGCAAAGCACGCATACAAACTGCAGGCTGACAAGCACAGGAGGGTTGGTGAAGACATACAGGTGGGAGACTGGGTGTGGTTAGCGGCCCACGCAGTGCCGACCAGATCCTTAGCTAAGAAGAAACTCGGACATAAGCAACTAGGACCTTACCGAGTTGAAGCACAGATCAATCCGGTGGCCTTCCGGTTGACACTTCCGGAAGGATCCAGAATGCACCCAGTATTCCATAGGTCGGTGCTCACGCCCTACAAAGCACCTCACCGATTTCAGGCGCAGGGCACGGCACCAGACCCGTATAGGGAGGCCCCCCCAAGGAGGGAGTCGCCAAGAAGAGAACCCATCAACCAGGTCACAGAGATTTTGGACTCGAGATGGGGGGAAGAGGGAGTAGAATATTTTCTCGCACGGGAAGGTACCCCGGCCAGCGCCAACAGTTGGGTGCCGGACTATGCCCTGGACGAGCCTCTCCTCAAAGAGGAGTTTCATGCCTTGTTCCCACACAGGCCCATGCCAGCCGAGTATTTCGACGACTGGCTTTTCACACCCACGCTTTCTACCAGCACGTTCCAGGGATTCACATCGGACGAAGAACCAGCATTAGAAACACGTTCACCGGAGGGCTCGCCCTCGGGGTTTGCCTCAGACCGCTCGTTTTGGTGGGACAATCGAGGAGAGGAGAGGTGGCTGAGGGGCCCTTGGCGGGCAACGGACCCAGAGGGGAACGAGGGTGAGAGGGACATGGACGTGATGGGGGAGGACGTGGGGTTCGAGCATGGCGGCACAGAGATGGAAGCAGAGGAGAACGAGGTCGGCGAAGACACGGAGGACGAGCCGGATTTATCTAACTGGATGCACGCCACGGGGGACGAACTGTATCCACCATTTACCCCCACAACGATGGAGCACCCGGCACCCCCGCCGGAGGAAGGGGAGGGGGGAAGGGGGGGCTTCGAGGGGGGGATGGATGTCAGGGGTTCAGGAGAAGAGTCACAGGAGAGGCAGGAAACGGAGAGCGAGGGGGAGGAGTCGGAAGGAAATGTCAGCGACGACAGTAGTCCGAGGTCTCTGAGTCTCTCCAGTGACTCGGAGGATTCACAGAAAGGGGCCCCCATGGTCAGGGCAAGGGGGACACCTCGGGAAGAAGGGGCCAGAGGGGACTCAGAGAGTAACAGCTGGAAATCCGGACCAGCTTCCCCCCCAGAGTGCAGTAGGGGGGAGGAGTCCAAGGCATCGGGATCAGGGAGCGCGCAGGCAGAGGGAGAGCGTGAGGCAGGAGTGGCCACACCCTCGTCAGGGAGCGAGGAAACGGTCATCAGGAAAGTTAAACGCGCGCGCGCGCCAAGTTCAAATGTACAGGAGGGCGGCAAGGTGGGCAGCCCGGGTAGGGAGCCAGGTCCTAAAGCACGCCGAAGAGAGGGGGAGGAGTCAGAGGGGTCCAGCTCTGCGTCAGAAGAGTCCAGGAGGGAAGAGACCCCGGGGGGTAGTAAGACCCAGAGGAAGAGAGAGAGAAGGAGGAGGTGGAGTAAGATTAGAGTTTTAAGCTGGTGCACAGGGGGCGGAGATCCAGATAGAGCTTCGCCGGTCTAAAGCTCAGACGTAGAGCTGGGACGCTGAGACTTGTAAATGGAGACTATTCTTCAATAAAGACTTTGATACTGTACTACCGGCTAGCGTTGGTCCTTGGTGAGCTGGGACCCGGAGCCAGCTCTGACAGGGGTGATTCTGGTGCACACCCAGAAAACACCATGCGAATTGAAATAAGCACAATTAAAGCTTATTCGTCTTCTTTCTACTCATATGGAAGGGAAAAGACGGTGTTTTGATATTTTGGTCTCAATACACACACTTTGCGATTTCTGGTTCAATGTGCTTTAACACCAAAGAACACGACATGAAATAAGCGATATCCAAGATTCTTCTTTCTATGTAGCTGGAACCCAAAACAACCTGTTTGGCTTTGTTTAAGCTTATTACGCTTCGCTTTGCTATTTGTGAGTGAATGAACACCGAAAGAACAATCCTTGCTTATTCGTCCTCTTTCTATTGAGATGGAACCAAAACACCTATGCTTGATTTGGGCTGATAACAAACATGTCACTGCAATTTTTGGGTGAATGTGCATTCTAACCCCAAAAACACCAATTTGAAATACGCCCAATCAGAGCGTTATCATCTTCTTTTTATGAAGATGGAACCCAAAACACCTTTTTGCTTTGGTTGGGGATGATTCTGGTGCACACCCAAAAAACACCATGCGAATTCAAATAAGCACAATTAAAGCTTATTCGTCTTCTTTCTACTCATAGGGAAGCGAAAAGACGGTGTTTTGTTATGTTGGTTTCAGTACATACACTGTGCGATTTCTGAGTCAATGTGCATTTTCACCAAAGAACACGACTTGAAATAAGCGAAAGCCATGATTCTTCTTTCGATGTAGATGGACCGCAAAAGAACCTGTTTTGCTTTGTTTTGGCTGATTAAACTTCGCTTTGCTATTTGTGGGTGAATGAACAACGAAAGAACAATCAAAGCTTATTCGTCCTCTTTTTATTGAGATGGAACCCAGACACCTATGTTTAATTTGGGCTCATGACAAACATTTCACTCTGCGATTTTTGGGTAAATGTGCATTGTAACCCCGAAAACACCAATTTGAAATAAGCTCAATCAAAGCCTATTCGTCTTCCTTTTATGTAGATGGAACCCAAAACACCTTTTTGCTTGGGTTGGGGGCGATTCTGGTGCACACCCAGAAAACACCATGAGAATTGAAATAAGCCCTGTGAAAGCTTATTCGTCTTCTTTCTATGCATATGGAAGCGAAAAGACGGTGTTTACTTATGTTGGTCTCATTACATACACTTTGCGATTTCTGGGTCAATGTGCATTAACACCAAAGAACACGACATGAAATAGGCGAAATCCAAGATGCTTCTTTCTATGTAGCTGGAACCCAAAACAACCTGTTTGGCTTTGTTTAAGCTTATTACGCATCGCTCTGCTATTTGTGAGTGAATGAACACCGAAAGAATAATCCAAGCTTTCTTTTGCGATGGAACCAAAACACCTATGCTGATAACACCTATGCTGATAACAAACATGTCACTGCGATTTTTGGGTGAATGTGCATTCTAACCCCAAAAACATCAATTTGAAATCAGCCCAATCAGAGCTTTATCATCTTCTTTTTATGTAGATAGAATCCAAAACACCTTTTTTGTTTGGTTGCGGGTGATTCTGATGCACACCCAAAAACACCATGCGAATTGAAATAAGCACAATTAAAGCTTATTCGTCTTCTTTCTTTTAGGCGGAACGGTCAAGGCAGACTGCGCTGGGACTCTCTTCGGAGACATGATGGCTACCAAAAAAGAGAAATATCAACATGAGAAAAGAAGTTAATGCACCCCAGATACCTGGCGATCACAAAATGAACCCAAATAAAACAGTAAGCTACTCAATTAAGGAGCATACAATTAAGCAGAAAGTGCCTTTTCCTTTATTGGCCACTAGCTGGCAGCAAATTAGCTTCCCTGTACTAAAATAAAACAACAGGCTGCAATGCACAGAATGTCCTCAAAGTGGCAGCAGTTAACAGTCTAAAGTATTTCTTTATAATTAAATCAGGGAGGCTGCAATGCTCAGAACGGCCACTAGATGGCCTGCGTGAGCAATTTAAGCCTGGAAAATGGCGTTCCCGCCAAAACGCAGCAGGGAAAGGCAGCTGAACACAATGGGCCTGCACCCAGGCCCAAGTTAGGCCGCGCCTGCCTCCCTGCAGGCCCGCAATACACCAGGCCTCCCCGCTTTGCAGGGAGGGCCGCCAAGGACAAAAGAAGGCCGAATCCGGCCTCGGAAATCGGCGGGGGGGGGGCCCGGGAAAGCCTAAGAAGGCCCAGCAGGGCTGGAGGCACCCCCCGCTGCGGCGCGGCACCAGGCGCTGCTGAAAAAAGGCCCTTCGTCCAACCAGGAGCCAGGCCTAGGCAGCTGCGCCCCTGCGGCTGGGCGCACTTCGCAGAGGCCTAGTGCCTCCGAACGTTAAGGTAAGCTAGAGTGGGGGGGGGGAGGGGGGATAGGGGAAAATTAAAGGACTAAGGGGGGTGGGAATGAAGGGTAAAAATTTTAGAAGGAGAGAGGGAAAATTAAAATAAAATTAATAATTATTACACAGAGGAAACTTAATCAAAGGACAAAATTAAGAATTAAATAGAGCTAACGCAATTAAAGCAGGCCAAAGACACAAGGATAATGGGTAATTAGTAGAAAAATACAACCATCTCCCTTCGCTGTGATCAATCCGATGCATGGGCGAAAAGAGGAAGCCCTAGCCTCGTGCAAGGAGAACACGCTTTGTGAGTGAATGAACACCGAAAGAACAATCCAAGCTTTCTATTGCGATGGAACCAAAACACCTAAGCTTTATTTGGTCTCATTACACACACTTTGCGATTTCTGGGTCAATGTGCATTCCAACCCCCAAAAGGCCAATTTGAAATCAGCCCAATCAGAGCGTTATCATCTTCTTTTTATGTCGATAGAGTCCAAAACACCTTTTTTGTTTGGTTGGGGCTGATTCTGGTGCACACCCAAAAAACACCATGCAAATTGAAATAAGCACAATCAAAGCTTATTCCTCTTCTTTCTACGCACATGGAAGCGAAAAGGCAGTGTTGTGTTAGATTGGTCTCATTACATACACTGTGCGATTTCTGGATCAATGTGCATTTACACCAAAGAACACGACATGAAATACGCGACAGCCAAGATTCTTCTTTCTATGTAGATGGAAGCCAAAACAACCTGTTTTGCTTTGTTTTGGCTTACTACACCTCGCTTTGCTGTTTTTGGGTGAATGAACACCGAAAGAACAATTAAAGCTTATTCGTCTTCTTTCTATTGAGACGGAACCAAAACACCTATTCTTGATTTGGACTGATAACAAACATTTAGCATCTGCGATTTCGGGGTGAATGTGCATTCTAACCCCAAAACCAACAATTGGAAATAAGCCCAATCAGAGCTTTATCATGACAAACATTTCACTCTGCGATTTTTGGGTGAATGTGCATTGTAACCCCGAAAACACCAATTTGAAATAAGCTCAATCAAAGCCTATTCGTCTTCCTTTTATGTAGATGGAACCCAAAACACCTTTTTGCTTGGGTTGGGGGCGATTCTGGTGCACACCCAGAAAACACCATGAGAATTGAAATAAGCCCTGTGAAAGCTTATTCGTCTTCTTTCTATGCATATGGAAGCGAAAAGACGGTGTTTTCTTATGTTGGTCTCATTACATACACTTTGCGATTTCTGGGTCAATGTGCATTAACACCAAAGAACACGACATAAAATAGGCGAAATCCAAGATGCTTCTTTCTATGTAGCTGGAACCCAAAACAACCTGTTTGGCTTTGTTTAAGCTTATTACGCATCGCTCTGCTATTTGTGAGTGAATGAACACCGAAAGAATAATCCAAGCTTTCTTTTGCGATGGAACCAAAACACCTATGCTGATAACACCTATGCTGATAACAAACATGTCACTGCGATTTTTGGGTGAATGTGCATTCTAACCCCAAAAACATCAATTTGAAACCAGCCCAATCAGAGGGTTGTCATCTTCTTTTTATGTAGATGGAACCCAAAATACCTTTTGGCTTTGGTTGGGGGTGATGCTGGTGCACACCCAAAAAAACCCCATACGAATTGAAATAAGCACAATTAAAGCTTATTCGTATTCTTTCTACTCATATGGATGGGAAAAGACGGTGTTTTGATATTTTGGTTTCAATACACACACTTTGCGATTTCTGGGTCAATATGCATTAACACCAAAGAACACGACATGAAAACACCAATTTGAAATAAGCCCAATCAGAGCTTTATCATCTTTTTTTAGTGCAGATGGAACCCACAAGGCCTTTTTGCTTTGGTTGGGTTGATTCTGGTGAACACCCAAAAAACAACGCGAATTGAAATAAGCCCAATCAAAGCTTATTCGTCTTCTTTCTATGCATAGGGAAGCAAAAAGACGCTGTTTTGTTATTTTGGTCTCATTACATAAACTTGGCGTTTTCTGGCTGAATGTGCATTAACACCAAAGAACCCAAATTGAAATGAGCGAAATCCAAGATTCTTCTTTCTATGTAGTTGGAACCCAAAAGAAACTCTTTTGCCTAGTTTAGACTTATTAAACTTCGTTATGCTATTTGTGGCTGAATGAACACCGAAAGAAAAATCAAAGCTTATTTGTCCTCTTTCTATTGAGATTGACCCAAAACACCTATGCTTGATTTGGGCTGATAACAAACATGTCACTGCGTTTTTTGGGTGAATGTGCATTCTAACCCCTAAAATACCAATTTGAAATAAGCCCAATCAGAGGGTTATCATCTTCTTTTTATGTAGATGGAAGCCAAAATACCTTTTGGCTTTGGTTGGGGGTGATTCTGGTGCACACCCAGAAAACACCATGCGAATTGAAATAAGCACAATTAAAGCTTATTCGTCTTCTTTCTACTCATATGGAAGGGAAAAGACGGTTGTCAGAGCTGGCTCCGGGTCCCAGCTCACCAAGGACCAACGCTAGCCGGTAGTACAGTATCAAAGTCTTTATTGAAGAATAGTCTCCATTTACAAGTCTCAGCGTCCCAGCTCTACGTCTGAGCTTTAGACCGGCGAAGCTCTATCTGGATCTCCGCCCCCTGTGCACCAGCTTAAAACTCTAATCTTACTCCACCTCCTCCTTCTCTCTCTCTTCCTCTGGGTCTTACTACCCCCCGGGGTCTCTTCCCTCCTGGACTCTTCTGACGCAGAGCTGGACCCCTCTGACTCCTCCCCCTCTCTTCGGCGTGCTTTAGGACCTGGCTCCCTACCCGGGCTGCCCACCTTGCCGCCCTCCTGTACATTTGAACTTGGCGCGCGCGCGCGTTTAACTTTCCTGATGACCGTTTCCTCGCTCCCTGACGAGGGTGTGGCCACTCCTGCCTCACGCTCTCCCTCTGCCTGCGCGCTCCCTGATCCCGATGCCTTGGACTCCTCCCCCCTACTGCACTCTGGGGGGGAAGCTGGTCCGGATTTCCAGCTGTTACTCTCTGAGTCCCCTCTGGCCCCTTCTTCCCGAGGTGTCCCCCTTGCCCTGACCATGGGGGCCCCTTTCTGTGAATCCTCCGAGTCACTGGAGAGACTCAGAGACCTCGGACTACTGTCGTCGCTGACATTTCCTTCCGACTCCTCCCCCTCGCTCTCCGTTTCCTGCCTCTCCTGTGACTCTTCTCCTGAACCCCTGACATCCATCCCCCCCTCGAAGCCCCCCCTTCCCCCCTCCCCTTCCTCCGGCGGGGGTGCCGGGTGCTCCATCGTTGTGGGGGTAAATGGTGGATACAGTTCGTCCCCCGTGGCGTGCATCCAGTTAGATAAATCCGGCTCGTCCTCCGTGTCTTCGCCGACCTCGTTCTCCTCTGCTTCCATCTCTGTGCCGCCATGCTCGAACCCCACGTCCTCCCCCATCACGTCCATGTCCCTCTCACCCTCGTTCCCCTCTGGGTCCGTTGCCCGCCAAGGGCCCCTCAGCCACCTCTCCTCTCCTCGATTGTCCCACCAAAACGAGCGGTCTGAGGCAAACCCCGAGGGCGAGCCCTCCGGTGAACGTGTTTCTAATGCTGGTTCTTCGTCCGATGTGAATCCCTGGAACGTGCTGGTAGAAAGCGTGGGTGTGAAAAGCCAGTCGTCGAAATACTCGGCTGGCATGGGCCTGTGTGGGAACAAGGCATGAAACTCCTCTTTGAGGAGAGGCTCGTCCAGGGCATAGTCCGGCACCCAACTGTTGGCGCTGGCCGGGGTACCTTCCCGTGCGAGAAAATATTCTACTCCCTCTTCCCCCCATCTCGAGTCCAAAATCTCTGTGACCTGGTTGATGGGTTCTCTTCTTGGCGACTCCCTCCTTGGGGGGGCCTCCCTATACGGGTCTGGTGCCGTGCCCTGCGCCTGAAATCGGTGAGGTGCTTTGTAGGGCGTGAGCACCGACCTATGGAATACTGGGTGCATTCTGGAGCCTTCCGGAAGTGTCAACCGGAAGGCCACCGGATTGATCTGTGCTTCAACTCGGTAAGGTCCTAGCTGCTTATGTCCGAGTTTCTTCTTCGCTAAGGATCTGGTCGGCACTGCGTGGGCCGCTAACCACACCCAGTCTCCCACCTGTATGTCTTCACCCACCCTCCTGTGCTTGTCAGCCTGCAGTTTGTATGCGTGCTTTGCAAGCTCTAATTGCCTCCTAAGCTGCTCTTGAACTTCCTGCAATTCCGCCGCCAAGACTTCCGCTGCCTGTGGCTCCCCCTCCCCCAGTTTCTCTAATCCCGGGAAGGTTCTGGGATGCCTCCCGTTGTTGGCGAAGAACGGCGTCACCCCTGTGGACACGTGCTTCGTGTTGTTGTAAGCGAACTCAGCGAGCGGCAGGTAGTCCACCCATGTCGTCGGCTGTTGATTTGCATAGCATCTCAGGTACTGCTGCATGATGGCGTTGACGCGCTCCGCTTGTCCGTTGGTCTGCGGGTGTCTCGCCGACGCTAGGTTGATCTTGACGTTCAGGAAACCCATCAGCTTCTGCCAGAAGCTCGAAATGAACTGGCGCCCCCTGTCGGACAAGATAGACCGTGGCAGTCCGTGCACCCTGAAGACGTGGTCTATGAACAGTTTGGCGGTCTGTTCTGCCGTGGCCACCTTCGCGCACGGAATGAAGTGGGCCATTTTAGTGAACATGTCCACCACCACTAGCACTGCCGTTTTACCCCTCGAGCTGGGTAAATCCGTGACAAAGTCCAGTGCCACCCTCTCCCACGGTTCGCTCGGGGTCTGCAGCGGTTCGAGCAGTCCTGCCGGAGGTTTGTGCACTGACTTGGCCCTTTGGCAAGTGTCGCACCTCGAGACGTACTCCGCGACTTCTCCCCTCATCTTGGGCCACCAGAAATCTCTGGCAACGAGTTCCGCCGTCTTCTCCTTGCCGAAGTGCCCGGCGGTTGGCGCGTCGTGCAACTGCTGCAGTACTTTCGCGCGGAGCTCATCTCCCGGTACATAGAGTGCTCCTCTGCGGATGAGCAATCCGTCCCGTATTTGGAACTCGTCGTTTTTCACCGTGCCCTTGCGCACCTCCTCCATCTTGGCTAGAGCGAAGGGGTCCTCCTGCAGTGCTCGACGGACCGCCTCCAGGTCCACGGTTGCGGAAGCGCACGCCCACGCTTTCTGGGCGAAAATGTGCTTGGCCGCTGCTGGCGCCGCTTCTTCGAGGTATTGCGGCTTTCTGGACAGTGCATCTGCCATGATGTTGTTGTCGCCTGGGATGTATTCTATGCTGAAGTCGAAATCCGCAAAGAACTCCGCCCATCTGATGTGCCGCTGGTTCAGGAACCTTGCCGTGCGCCAGTACTCCAAGTTCTTATGATCCGTGCGAACCTGCACTGTGTGTTTGGCCCCGATGAGGAAGTGCCGCCACGCCTTGAATGCTGCATGAATGGCCAGCAACTCCCTGTCCCAGATGGTGTAGTTCTGCTCTGACTTGCTGAGCTTCCTAGAGTAGAAGGCACACGGTCTCCAGTCCCCATGCGGGTCCTCCTGCAACAGTACGGCGCCCACGGCTCTGTCTGAGGCGTCCGTCTCAACCCTCAGCGGTTTGCTGGGATTCACATGCAGTAGCTGCCCTTCGGACGAGAAGAGACGCTTGAGGTTCTGGAAGGACTGCTCCGCTTGCTCCGTCCAGATGAACTTCTTCTTCTTGGAGCTGAGCGTGTCGGTAATGGCCGCTGTCTGCATCGCGAACCCTTTGATGAACTTGCGGTAAAAGTTGGCGAACCCCACAAACCGCTGGACCTCCTTCCGATTGCGCGGGCTCTTCCAATCCAACACCGCGCGAACCTTGGCGCTGTCCATGGCGAGCCCCTTGTCCGACAGCTTGTAGCCCAGGAAATCCACCTCCTTCCTGTCGAACTGGCACTTCTCCAGCTTTGCGTATAGCCGATGCTCCTGCAGTCGCTGCAGAACCGCCTTGACGTCCCCCTCGTGGGTCTCCTCAGATTCTGAGAATATCAGGATGTCGTCTAAGAAGCAGACGCATTTCTTGTAGAGAAGACCCGCCAGGACGTGATGCATGAACGCTTGAAAACAGTGGGCGCCATTTTGTAAACCGAAGGGCATAACTCTATATTCATATGTGCCCAGGGGCGTGAACATGGCAGTCTTCCACTCGTCCCCCTCCCGAATGCGGATCAGGTTGTACGCCCCTCTCAGATCCAACTTTGTAAAAACGCGTCCTTTCCGCACCGTTGCCAGAAGGTCATCTATTTTGGGCATTGGAAAGGCTGTGGGCTTGGTCTTTGAATTTAAGAGCCTAAAATCCACTACAAGTCTTTTTTGGGGCGTGTCCTTTTTCTTCACAAAGAATACAGGACTGCCCCCCGCTGCTTTCGACTCCCGGATGAAACCGCGCTTTAAGTTGAGGTCTATGAACTCCTTGAGCTCCTGCAGCTCGTCTTCAGACATGGAATACAGTTTCCCGGCTGGCAGCGTCGCCCCTGGCAGGAGGTCAATCTGGCAGTCATAGGGCCTGTGGGGAGGCAGCTTGTCCGCTTCCTTCTCGCAGAAAACCTCCAAAAACGCTGCGTACTTGCGTGGCACTGCTTGCAGCGTGCTCAAGTGTAGCTGCGTGTCTTCCCCTCCTCCTTCTTGGCTACGAAGAATGCAATGTTCCGCGCAATAGGAGGAACCGAAGGTCAATTGGCGTTGGTACCACGCCAATGCTGGACTGTGCCTGTGCAGCCAACTCATGCCCAAGACTACCGGCGTGCCTGACAGTTTGGTGACGTTGAAGCTGATGACCTCTTGGTGATTTCCAATCCGCATCACCATTGGTTGCGTTTGTTGCACCACCTGCCCCCCTAGCAAGTCCCTGCCATCCACTGTGACAACCTTCAGGGGCAGTGTGGCTGGCAGCAGTGGTATATTGTGCTGCTGAATAAAATCCAGTCCTATAAAGTCGGCGTTGCTGCCGGAGTCAATGGTGATCGGCACTTCCAGAGTGCTTCCGTTGGGCAGTTGGAGAGACGCTGTAAGCTGCACCACTGGTTTGGGTGGGAGGGGGTCTGTGGGCTGCAAAATCTCTGGGGATTGTTTCATTGATTTGTCTGGCTGGACCCCAGTACCTCTTCCTCCAGCCAGACTCTGTCGTTTCCCTGCTGCGTTGCTTCTGTCACTGTTGCCGATGCTGCAGTGTGCTTGTGGAGCCTCTGGGGACACTCTTTCGCCATGTGTTGAGCACTGTCACAGATGTAGCACTTCCTGTTCCCTCTAGGAGGCTTCGTCTTGACTGCTCCCGGCGTCAGGGCTCTGGTAGCTGACTGAGCCCTGGCACCTCCGAGCTCCATCGGTTCCTCTCCCCCTCCCTGCGAGGGCGTGGACTGCGCACGCGCTGCTTCTTTGGGATAGAAGGGAGGTGCTCTGGCTGGTGCCCTTCCCCAACGTCCTTCTTCTCTGTTGCAAGGACGTTCCTCCAGATGCACCCCGATCTCCAGAGCCCTCTGGACCACTTCCTGGGTGCTCCTTGGCCTCTCCCCCCTTCCAATCTCGGCTTTTACTTCTGTATTCAAGCCCTCCCAAAAGAGATCTCTCACTGGCGCAGACGCTTTGTCCCATCCCAGTGCATGAACCAGTCCGAAGAAACGCGTATGGTACTGACGCACGCTGGCTTTGCCTTGCTTAAGTCCATGTATGTCTCTCCTGGCAATATCAACGTCTATCTTTGATAAAAAACACGAGTCCATAGCTTTAATGAAAGCCTTCGCGTCTTGGAGCGCCGGATCATTGTCCCTCCATAAATTTCTCAGCCACGTTTTGGCTTCACCATGCAAATGGGATAGGATAAACCCCACTTTCTCTCTTTCATCTCTAAAGTCTTTGTCAAGCAGATCCAGCGCAAACAACAGGTCTGCTCTAAAGTTGGGGTACTGCTGTAAACTCCCGTCAAAATGGGATACAAGGCTGCCTCCCCTCTTTCCCAATCCAATGCCCTCTGCTTTGGATCCAGGTGGCCCCTGTTTGGAAATCACGTCCAATCTTACTTGGAGATCCCGGTAGGCGCTACTCATTTCCTCCTCTCTTTTTCTGGATGCAATTACCTCCGTGCTGAGTCGTGTCACAGCTTCTTGCAGGGCTGATATCTGCTCTTCCGTCGTCATCTTGCCTGAGTTTTGTGAGCTCTGGGAGCACCCCTCCTCTGCCCTCGCTGCGTCAACTCACGTGGCGAGGTTCTTGGTGCCAAAACTTTAAAAATTGAGATAGAGCTTACTGTCAGAGCTGGCTCCGGGTCCCAGCTCACCAAGGACCAACGCTAGCCGGTAGTACAGTATCAAAGTCTTTATTGAAGAATAGTCTCCATTTACAAGTCTCAGCGTCCCAGCTCTACGTCTGAGCTTTAGACCGGCGAAGCTCTATCTGGATCTCCGCCCCCTGTGCACCAGCTTAAAACTCTAATCTTACTCCACCTCCTCCTTCTCTCTCTCTTCCTCTGGGTCTTACTACCCCCCGGGGTCTCTTCCCTCCTGGACTCTTCTGACGCAGAGCTGGACCCCTCTGACTCCTCCCCCTCTCTTCGGCGTGCTTTAGGACCTGGCTCCCTACCCGGGCTGCCCACCTTGCCGCCCTCCTGTACATTTGAACTTGGCGCGCGCGCGCGTTTAACTTTCCTGATGACCGTTTCCTCGCTCCCTGACGAGGGTGTGGCCACTCCTGCCTCACGCTCTCCCTCTGCCTGCGCGCTCCCTGATCCCGATGCCTTGGACTCCTCCCCCCTACTGCACTCTGGGGGGGAAGCTGGTCCGGATTTCCAGCTGTTACTCTCTGAGTCCCCTCTGGCCCCTTCTTCCCGAGGTGTCCCCCTTGCCCTGACCATGGGGGCCCCTTTCTGTGAATCCTCCGAGTCACTGGAGAGACTCAGAGACCTCGGACTACTGTCGTCGCTGACATTTCCTTCCGACTCCTCCCCCTCGCTCTCCGTTTCCTGCCTCTCCTGTGACTCTTCTCCTGAACCCCTGACAACCCCCAACCAAAGCAAAAAGTTATTTTGGCTTCCATCTACATAAAAAGAAGATGATAAAGCTCAGATTGGGCTTATTTCAAATTGGTATTTTAGGGGTTAGAATGCACATTCACCCAAAAAACGCAGTGACATGTTTGTTATCAGCCCAAATCAAGCATAGGTGTTTTGGGTCAATCTCAATAGAAAGAGGACAAATAAGCTTTGATTTTTCTTTCGGTGTTCATTCAGCCACAAATAGCATAACGAAGTTTAATAAGTCTAAACTAGGCAAAAGAGTTTCTTTTGGGTTCCAACTACATAGAAAGAAGAATCTTGGATTTCGCTCATTTCAATTTGGGTTCTTTGGTGTTAATGCACATTCAGCCAGAAAACGCCAATTTATGTAATGAGACCAAAATAACAAAACAGCGTCTTTTTGCTTCCCTTTGCATAGAAAGAAGACGAATAAGCTTTGATTGGGCTTATTTCAATTCGCGTTGTTTTTTGGGTGTTCACCAGAATCAACCCAACCAAAGCAAAAAGGCCTTGTGGGTTCCATCTGCACTAAAAAAAGATGATAAGCTCTGATTGGGCTTATTTCAAATTGGTGTTTTCATGTCGTGTTCTTTGGTGTTAATGCATATTGACCCAGAAATCGCAAAGTGTGTGTATTGAAACCAAAATATCAAAACACCGTCTTTTCCCATCCATATGAGTAGAAAGAATACGAATAAGCTTTAATTGTGCTTATTTCAATTCGTATGGGGTTTTTTTGGGTGTGCACCAGCATCACCCCCAACCAAAGCCAAAAGGTATTTTGGGTTCCATCTACATAAAAAGAAGATGATAACCCTCTGATTGGGCTGGTTTCAAATTGATGTTTTTGGGGTTAGAATGCACATTCACCCAAAAATCGCAGTGACATGTTTGTTATCAGCATAGGTGTTATCAGCATAGGTGTTTTGGTTCCATCGCAAAAGAAAGCTTGGATTATTCTTTCGGTGTTCATTCACTCACAAATAGCAGAGCGATGCGTAATAAGCTTAAACAAAGCCAAACGGGTTGTTTTGGGTTCCAGCTACATAGAAAGAAGCATCTTGGATTTCGCCTATTTCATGTCGTGTTCTTTGGTGTTAATGCACATTGACCCAGAAATCGCAAAGTGTATGTAATGAGACCAACATAAGAAAACACCGTCTTTTCGCTTCCATATGCATAGAAAGAAGACGAATAAGCTTTCACAGGGCTTATTTCAATTCTCATGGTGTTTTCTGGGTGTGCACCAGAATCGCCCCCAACCCAAGCAAAAAGGTGTTTTGGGTTCCATCTACATAAAAGGAAGACGAATAGGCTTTGATTGAGCTTATTTCAAATTGGTGTTTCGGGGTTACAATGCACATTCACCCAAAAATCGCAGAGTGAAATGTTTGTCATAATAAAGCTCTGATTGGGCTTATTTCCAATTGTTGGTTTTGGGGTTAGAATGCACATTCACCCCGAAATCGCAGATGCTAAATGTTTGTTATCAGTCCAAATCAAGAATAGGTGTTTTGGTTCCGTCTCAATAGAAAGAAGACGAATAAGCTTTAATTGTTCTTTCGGTGTTCATTCACCCAAAAACAGCAAAGCGAGGTGTAGTAAGCCAAAACAAAGCAAAACAGGTTGTTTTGGCTTCCATCTACATAGAAAGAAGAATCTTGGCTGTCGCGTATTTCATGTTGTGTTCTTTGGCACATTGATCCAGAAATCGCACAGTGTATGTAATGAGACCAATCTAACACAACACTGCCTTTTCGCTTCCATGTGCGTAGAAAGAAGAGGAATAAGCTTTGATTGTGCTTATTTCAATTTGCATGGTGTTTTTTGGGTGTGCACCAGAATCAGCCCCAACCAAACAAAAAAGGTGTTTTGGACTCTATCGACATAAAAAGAAGATGATAACGCTCTGATTGGGCTGATTTCAAATTGGCCTTTTGGGGGTTGGAATGCACATTGACCCAGAAATCGCAAAGTGTGTGTAATGAGACCAAATAAAGCTTAGGTGTTTTGGTTCCATCGCAATAGAAAGCTTGGATTGTTCTTTCGGTGTTCATTCACTCACAAAGCGTGTTCTCCTTGCACGAGGCTAGGGCTTCCTCTTTTCGCCCATGCATCGGATTGATCACAGCGAAGGGAGATGGTTGTATTTTTCTACTAATTACCCATTATCCTTGTGTCTTTGGCCTGCTTTAATTGCGTTAGCTCTATTTAATTCTTAATTTTGTCTTTGATTAAGTTTCCTCTGTGTAATAATTATTAATTTTATTTTAATTTTCCCTCTCTCCTTCTAAAATTTTTACCCTTCATTCCCACCCCCCTTAGTCCTTTAATTTTCCCCTATCCCCCCTCCCCCCCCCAATCTAGCTTACCTTAACGTTCGGAGGCACTAGGCCTCTGCGAAGTGCGCCCAGCCGCAGGGGCGCAGCTGCCTAGGCCTGGCTCCTGGTTGGACGAAGGGCCTTTTTTCGGCAGCGCCTGGTGCCGCGCCGCAGCGGGGGGTGCCTCCAGCCCTGCTGGGCCTTCTTAGGCTTTCCCGAGCCCCCCCCCCCGCCGATTTCCGAGGCCGGATTCGGCCTTCTTTTGTCCTTGGCGGCCCTCCCTGCGAAGCGGGGAGGCCTGGTGTATTGCGGGCCTGCAGGGAGGCAGGCGCGGCCTAACTTGGGCCTGGGTGCAGGCCCATTGTGTTCAGCTGCCTTTCCCTGCTGCGTTTTGGCGGGAACGCCATTTTCCAGGCTTAAATTGCTCACGCAGGCCATCTAGTGGCCGTTCTGAGCATTGCAGCCTCCCTAATTTAATTATAAAGAAATACTTTAGACTGTTAACTGCTGCCACTTTGAGGACATTCTGTGCATTGCAGCCTGTTGTTTTATTTTAGTACAGGGAAGCTAATTTGCTGCCAGCTAGTGGCCAATAAAGGAAAAGGCACTTTCTGCTTAATTGTATGCTCCTTAATTGAGTAGCTTACTGTTTTATTTGGGTTCATTTTGTGATCGCCAGGTATCTGGGGTGCATTAACTTCTTTTCTCATGTTGATATTTCTCTTTTTTGGTAGCCATCATGTCTCCGAAGAGAGTCCCAGCGCAGTCTGCCTTGACCGTTCCGCCTAAAAGAAAGAAGACGAATAAGCTTTAATTGTGCTTATTTCAATTCGCATGGTGTTTTTGGGTGTGCATCAGAATCACCCGCAACCAAACAAAAAAGGTGTTTTGGATTCTATCTACATAAAAAGAAGATGATAAAGCTCTGATTGGGCTGATTTCAAATTGATGTTTTTGGGGTTAGAATGCACATTCACCCAAAAATCGCAGTGACATGTTTGTTATCAGCATAGGTGTTATCAGCATAGGTGTTTTGGTTCCATCGCAAAAGAAAGCTTGGATTATTCTTTCGGTGTTCATTCACTCACAAATAGCAGAGCGATGCGTAATAAGCTTAAACAAAGCCAAACGGGTTGTTTTGGGTTCCAGCTACATAGAAAGAAGCATCTTGGATTTCGCCTATTTCATGTCGTGTTCTTTGGTGTTAATGCACATTGACCCAGAAATCGCAAAGTGTATGTAATGAGACCAACATAAGAAAACACCGTCTTTTCGCTTCCATATGCATAGAAAGAAGACGAATAAGCTTTCACAGGGCTTATTTCAATTCTCATGGTGTTTTCTGGGTGTGCACCAGAATCGCCCCCAACCCAAGCAAAAAGGTGTTTTGGGTTCCATCTACATAAAAGGAAGACGAATAGGCTTTGATTGAGCTTATTTCAAATTGGTGTTTCGGGGTTACAATGCACATTCACCCAAAAATCGCAGAGTGAAATGTTTGTCATGATAAAGCTCTGATTGGGCTTATTTCCAATTGTTGGTTTTGGGGTTAGAATGCACATTCACCCCGAAATCGCAGATGCTAAATGTTTGTTATCAGTCCAAATCAAGAATAGGTGTTTTGGTTCCGTCTCAATAGAAAGAAGACGAATAAGCTTTAATTGTTCTTTCGGTGTTCATTCACCCAAAAACAGCAAAGCGAGGTGTAGTAAGCCAAAACAAAGCAAAACAGGTTGTTTTGGCTTCCATCTACATAGAAAGAAGAATCTTGGCTGTCGCGTATTTCATGTTGTGTTCTTTGGCACATTGATCCAGAAATCGCACAGTGTATGTAATGAGACCAATCTAACACAACACTGCCTTTTCGCTTCCATGTGCGTAGAAAGAAGAGGAATAAGCTTTGATTGTGCTTATTTCAATTTGCATGGTGTTTTTTGGGTGTGCACCAGAATCAGCCCCAACCAAACAAAAAAGGTGTTTTGGACTCTATCGACATAAAAAGAAGATGATAACGCTCTGATTGGGCTGATTTCAAATTGGCCTTTTGGGGGTTGGAATGCACATTGACCCAGAAATCGCAAAGTGTGTGTAATGAGACCAAATAAAGCTTAGGTGTTTTGGTTCCATCGCAATAGAAAGCTTGGATTGTTCTTTCGGTGTTCATTCACTCACAAAGCGTGTTCTCCTTGCACGAGGCTAGGGCTTCCTCTTTTCGCCCATGCATCGGATTGATCACAGCGAAGGGAGATGGTTGTATTTTTCTACTAATTACCCATTATCCTTGTGTCTTTGGCCTGCTTTAATTGCGTTAGCTCTATTTAATTCTTAATTTTGTCTTTGATTAAGTTTCCTCTGTGTAATAATTATTAATTTTATTTTAATTTTCCCTCTCTCCTTCTAAAATTTTTACCCTTCATTCCCACCCCCCTTAGTCCTTTAATTTTCCCCTGTCCCCCCTCCCCCCCCCACTCTAGCTTACCTTAACGTTCGGAGGCACTAGGCCTCTGCGAAGTGCGCCCAGCCGCAGGGGCGCAGCTGCCTAGGCCTGGCTCCTGGTTGGACGAAGGGCCTTTTTTCAGCAGCGCCTGGTGCCGCGCCGCAGCGGGGGGTGCCTCCAGCCCTGCTGGGCCTTCTTAGGCTTTCCCGAGCCCCCCCCCCGCCGATTTCCGAGGCCGGATTCGGCCTTCTTTTGTCCTTGGCGGCCCTCCCTGCGAAGCGGGGAGGCCTGGTGTATTGCGGGCCTGCAGGGAGGCAGGCGCGGCCTAACTTGGGCCTGGGTGCAGGCCCATTGTGTTCAGCTGCCTTTCCCTGCTGCGTTTTGGCGGGAACGCCATTTTCCAGGCTTAAATTGCTCACGCAGGCCATCTAGTGGCCGTTCTGAGCATTGCAGCCTCCCTGATTTAATTATAAAGAAATACTTTAGACTGTTAACTGCTGCCACTTTGAGGACATTCTGTGCATTGCAGCCTGTTGTTTTATTTTAGTACAGGGAAGCTAATTTGCTGCCAGCTAGTGGCCAATAAAGGAAAAGGCACTTTCTGCTTAATTGTATGCTCCTTAATTGAGTAGCTTACTGTTTTATTTGGGTTCATTTTGTGATCGCCAGGTATCTGGGGGTGCATTAACTTCTTTTCTCATGTTGATATTTCTCTTTTTTGGTAGCCATCATGTCTCCGAAGAGAGTCCCAGCGCAGTCTGCCTTGACCGTTCCGCCTAAAAGAAAGAAGACGAATAAGCTTTAATTGTGCTTATTTCAATTCGCATGGTGTTTTTGGGTGTGCATCAGAATCACCCGCAACCAAACAAAAAAGGTGTTTTGGATTCTATCTACATAAAAAGAAGATGATAAAGCTCTGATTGGGCTGATTTCAAATTGATGTTTTTGGGGTTAGAATGCACATTCACCCAAAAATCGCAGTGACATGTTTGTTATCAGCATAGGTGTTATCAGCATAGGTGTTTTGGTTCCATCGCAAAAGAAAGCTTGGATTATTCTTTCGGTGTTCATTCACTCACAAATAGCAGAGCGATGCGTAATAAGCTTAAACAAAGCCAAACGGGTTGTTTTGGGTTCCAGCTACATAGAAAGAAGCATCTTGGATTTCGCCTATTTCATGTCGTGTTCTTTGGTGTTAATGCACATTGACCCAGAAATCGCAAAGTGTATGTAATGAGACCAACATAAGAAAACACCGTCTTTTCGCTTCCATATGCATAGAAAGAAGACGAATAAGCTTTCACAGGGCTTATTTCAATTCTCATGGTGTTTTCTGGGTGTGCACCAGAATCGCCCCCAACCCAAGCAAAAAGGTGTTTTGGGTTCCATCTACATAAAAGGAAGACGAATAGGCTTTGATTGAGCTTATTTCAAATTGGTGTTTTCGGGGTTACAATGCACATTTACCCAAAAATCGCAGAGTGAAATGTTTGTCATGAGCCCAAATTAAACATAGGTGTCTGGGTTCCATCTCAATAAAAAGAGGACGAATAAGCTTTGATTGTTCTTTCGTTGTTCATTCACCCACAAATAGCAAAGCGAAGTTTAATCAGCCAAAACAAAGCAAAACAGGTTCTTTTGCGGTCCATCTACATCGAAAGAAGAATCATGGCTTTCGCTTATTTCAAGTCGTGTTCTTTGGTGAAAATGCACATTGACTCAGAAATCGCACAGTGTATGTACTGAAACCAACATAACAAAACACCGTCTTTTCGCTTCCCTATGAGTAGAAAGAAGACGAATAAGCTTTAATTGTGCTTATTTGAATTCGCATGGTGTTTTTTGGGTGTGCACCAGAATCATCCCCAACCAAAGCAAAAAGGTGTTTTGGGTTCCATCTTCATAAAAAGAAGATGATAACGCTCTGATTGGGCGTATTTCAAATTGGTGTTTTTGGGGTTAGAATGCACATTCACCCAAAAATTGCAGTGACATGTTTGTTATCAAGCATAGGTGTTTTGGTTCCATCTCAATAGAAAGAGGACGAATAAGCAAGGATTGTTCTTTCGGTGTTCATTCACTCACAAATAGCAAAGCGAAGCGTAATAAGCTTAAACAAAGCCAAACAGGTTGTTTTGGGTTCCATCGACATAGAAAGAAGAATCTTGGATATCGCTTATTTCATGTCGTGTTCTTTGGTGTTAAAGCACATTGAACCAGAAATCGCAAAGTGTGTGTATTGAGACCAAAATATCAAAACACCGTCTTTTCCCTTCCATATGAGTAGAAAGAAGACGAATAAGCTTTAATTGTGCTTATTTCAATTCGCATGGTGTTTTCTGGGTGTGCACCAGAATCACCCCCAACCAAAGCAAAAAGTTATTTTGGCTTCCATCTACATAAAAAGAAGATGATAAAGCTCAGATTGGGCTTATTTCAAATTGGTATTTTAGGGGTTAGAATGCACATTCACCCAAAAAACGCAGTGACATGTTTGTTATCAGCCCAAATCAAGCATAGGTGTTTTGGGTCAATCTCAATAGAAAGAGGACAAATAAGCTTTGATTTTTCTTTCGGTGTTCATTCAGCCACAAATAGCATAACGAAGTTTAATAAGTCTAAACTAGGCAAAAGAGTTTCTTTTGGGTTCCAACTACATAGAAAGAAGAATCTTGGATTTCGCTCATTTCAATTTGGGTTCTTTGGTGTTAATGCACATTCAGCCAGAAAACGCCAAGTTTATGTAATGAGACCAAAATAACAAAACAGCGTCTTTTTGCTTCCCTATGCATAGAAAGAAGACGAATAAGCTTTGATTGGGCTTATTTCAATTCGCGTTGTTTTTTGGGTGTTCACCAGAATCAACCCAACCAAAGCAAAAAGGCCTTGTGGGTTCCATCTGCACTAAAAAAAGATGATAAAGCTCTGATTGGGCTTATTTCAAATTGGTGTTTTCATGTCGTGTTCTTTGGTGTTAATGCATATTGACCCAGAAATCGCAAAGTGTGTGTATTGAAACCAAAATATCAAAACACCGTCTTTTCCCATCCATATGAGTAGAAAGAATACGAATAAGCTTTAATTGTGCTTATTTCAATTCGCATGGTGTTTTTGGGTGTGCATCAGAATCACCCGCAACCAAACAAAAAAGGTGTTTTGGATTCTATCTACATAAAAAGAAGATGATAAAGCTCTGATTGGGCTGATTTCAAATTGATGTTTTTGGGGTTAGAATGCACATTCACCCAAAAATCGCAGTGACATGTTTGTTATCAGCATAGGTGTTATCAGCATAGGTGTTTTGGTTCCATCGCAAAAGAAAGCTTGGATTATTCTTTCGGTGTTCATTCACTCACAAATAGCAGAGCGATGCGTAATAAGCTTAAACAAAGCCAAACGGGTTGTTTTGGGTTCCAGCTACATAGAAAGAAGCATCTTGGATTTCGCCTATTTCATGTCGTGTTCTTTGGTGTTAATGCACATTGACCCAGAAATCGCAAAGTGTATGTAATGAGACCAACATAAGAAAACACCGTCTTTTCGCTTCCATATGCATAGAAAGAAGACGAATAAGCTTTCACAGGGCTTATTTCAATTCTCATGGTGTTTTCTGGGTGTGCACCAGAATCGCCCCCAACCCAAGCAAAAAGGTGTTTTGGGTTCCATCTACATAAAAGGAAGACGAATAGGCTTTGATTGAGCTTATTTCAAATTGGTGTTTTCGGGGTTACAATGCACATTTACCCAAAAATCGCAGAGTGAAATGTTTGTCATGAGCCCAAATTAAACATAGGTGTCTGGGTTCCATCTCAATAAAAAGAGGACGAATAAGCTTTGATTGTTCTTTCGTTGTTCATTCACCCACAAATAGCAAAGCGAAGTTTAATCAGCCAAAACAAAGCAAAACAGGTTCTTTTGCGGTCCATCTACATCGAAAGAAGAATCATGGCTTTCGCTTATTTCAAGTCGTGTTCTTTGGTGAAAATGCACATTGACTCAGAAATCGCACAGTGTATGTACTGAAACCAACATAACAAAACACCGTCTTTTCGCTTCCCTATGAGTAGAAAGAAGACGAATAAGCTTTAATTGTGCTTATTTGAATTCGCATGGTGTTTTTTGGGTGTGCACCAGAATCATCCCCAACCAAAGCAAAAAGGTGTTTTGGGTTCCATCTTCATAAAAAGAAGATGATAACGCTCTGATTGGGCGTATTTCAAATTGGTGTTTTTGGGGTTAGAATGCACATTCACCCAAAAATTGCAGTGACATGTTTGTTATCAAGCATAGGTGTTTTGGTTCCATCTCAATAGAAAGAGGACGAATAAGCAAGGATTGTTCTTTCGGTGTTCATTCACTCACAAATAGCAAAGCGAAGCGTAATAAGCTTAAACAAAGCCAAACAGGTTGTTTTGGGTTCCATCGACATAGAAAGAAGAATCTTGGATATCGCTTATTTCATGTCGTGTTCTTTGGTGTTAAAGCACATTGAACCAGAAATCGCAAAGTGTGTGTATTGAGACCAAAATATCAAAACACCGTCTTTTCCCTTCCATATGAGTAGAAAGAAGACGAATAAGCTTTAATTGTGCTTATTTCAATTCGCATGGTGTTTTCTGGGTGTGCACCAGAATCACCCCCAACCAAAGCAAAAAGTTATTTTGGCTTCCATCTACATAAAAAGAAGATGATAAAGCTCAGATTGGGCTTATTTCAAATTGGTATTTTAGGGGTTAGAATGCACATTCACCCAAAAAACGCAGTGACATGTTTGTTATCAGCCCAAATCAAGCATAGGTGTTTTGGGTCAATCTCAATAGAAAGAGGACAAATAAGCTTTGATTTTTCTTTCGGTGTTCATTCAGCCACAAATAGCATAACGAAGTTTAATAAGTCTAAACTAGGCAAAAGAGTTTCTTTTGGGTTCCAACTACATAGAAAGAAGAATCTTGGATTTCGCTCATTTCAATTTGGGTTCTTTGGTGTTAATGCACATTCAGCCAGAAAACGCCAAGTTTATGTAATGAGACCAAAATAACAAAACAGCGTCTTTTTGCTTCCCTATGCATAGAAAGAAGACGAATAAGCTTTGATTGGGCTTATTTCAATTCGCGTTGTTTTTTGGGTGTTCACCAGAATCAACCCAACCAAAGCAAAAAGGCCTTGTGGGTTCCATCTGCACTAAAAAAAGATGATAAAGCTCTGATTGGGCTTATTTCAAATTGGTGTTTTCATGTCGTGTTCTTTGGTGTTAATGCATATTGACCCAGAAATCGCAAAGTGTGTGTATTGAAACCAAAATATCAAAACACCGTCTTTTCCCATCCATATGAGTAGAAAGAATACGAATAAGCTTTAATTGTGCTTATTTCAATTCGCATGGTGTTTTTGGGTGTGCATCAGAATCACCCGCAACCAAACAAAAAAGGTGTTTTGGATTCTATCTACATAAAAAGAAGATGATAAAGCTCTGATTGGGCTGATTTCAAATTGATGTTTTTGGGGTTAGAATGCACATTCACCCAAAAATCGCAGTGACATGTTTGTTA